>NC_035446.2:145005525-145305525 GCF_002127325.2 Helianthus annuus | reverse complement strand
GTATTAGAGTTTATTTTTGACCATTTTTATTTTAGTTTAACTTTCTGGAATTTTTACAACTTGAGTCTATGCTTAACCGATTCATTTGCATGTTTCCGATTTATGCTTAAAGTTGACTATTTTGCCCTTTTTGATATAAAACGTGATTTTTGAAAAAGTAAAAGAGTAGAAATCTTTATTTCTGATTTATAGACTTGCACCGAAAATTTGAGATCAGTTGGTGGTCCAGATTTTGAGTTATGGCCAATATGGTAAAACTACATCTTTATGTTAAATAAACGGCGCATTTAGCGTATAACCTATTTAAGGCCACTTTTCGATATGAAACTTTTTACCCACTGATGTTATATAATATTTTGGGATTTTTGATGATTTTTATTGAATTTTGGCTGATCGTTTCATAGGTCGCTAAGTTGATTCGGTTAATGCCGGTTTTGACCTCTTAAGCCATAAAATGAGGTTTATAAATCCTTTTGACCCCAAACATTTTTCTACTGATTTTATTTGTTAAATAAATTATTTTGAGCATTCTGGAAATATAAAAATCTCAGCTTTCTTTTAAAAACCCGGAAACGGCTCTAAATCGCATTTTTAGCGTTTTTAGCGCATAGTAAGCGTTATACTCATATTAAACATATAAGACTCATACCTACTGATGTATTTAGCATATTTTCATATAATAACAGTAAGTATAAATTTTTGAACTCAGGTTTCCAGTTTTGCCATTTTTAGCCCTTGTGAAATTACTAAAATACCCCTACGGTGCATAGTTTGATTTTAAATGATAAGTTTTGTTTATGGGTCATACCCTACTGATATAATATGTCAAATTAAGTATATTTACTGTATAAATCATACCTGTAACTCAGATTTCCAATTTAACTCTTTTATAATCTTTTAAATGACCAAAATGCCCTTATAAGGCATAAATTGAGTTTAAATTCATTCGGGGCATAATGGAACATAACTTGCTGATATTATATCATACTTAAAGCATATTATCTCAGGGAACTTGCATATGACTGTTTTGGTTACCCGTAACGCACTTTTAGCGTTCGGTTCAGTTTATGTAACTAGTTTGCATAAATTGGCCGAAACGGGTCAAACGTTATCATTTTTGTCTCAAAATCCAGAATGTATTTAGTATACCCACATTATACAAGTATTCAAACTTGTCGGGTCTAAATCACATTCTATCCGGTCTTTCGCTTAATCGTGCACTTGAACCGTATCGTCCTTAAAAACTAACCGGTCAAGCTTAGGCTTAAATAAAGACCCGTTAGGAATCTAATAGGTTATTATAAACCTTTGTTCCAGAATAGGAGGCCCAGTAAAAGCTATCTACACTTACCAATTGTGATTCATACTTACTCAGGTAAATACATTTTGACTTATTTTCCCTATACGGGCTTGGGGTACGGTATATAGAATACCGCTTGATCGAGCGTACAAATCTTGCACCCTTGGGTATGCAATTGGAATAATTTGATCGGCTCGTTTAAACAGTCTTGTTTTACTTTAAGCCTTTGGGGGGTTAATGACCGTGTCCCGGATATCCTTGGCATTATCTTACGAGATGGCCACGACCAGAGCACGGGGTGTAGGCGTACACCCGTTGTGTATAACTCTTTAATGTGGTGTGTCTATTAATCTTTAACCCGGACAAGATCTCGGGCTACCAAACGTACGAGTAGCATGTAATTCGTTCACAAGTTTATATTGCATAATTATCCCAAGTTATAAAAATATTTATGCCATGTGCATTTAAATCAATTTTCAATCATTTTTAAAATAAGTCAGTTAATTTGTATTTACCAGTGTAAACTGACGTATTTTCCCAAAAGGTTAAGTGCAGGTACTATACGTACTAGGCTGGCTGTTTCCTAAAGAGCGTCCACAATAGTCTCGCAAGCTCGGACGACAATAAACTGTTGAACAATATATCTTATTTTATTTGATCCGCCTGTGGATCCGTTTCAACTACTTGTGATATTTATTATTACATTTTAAATAAAGTTGAAATGAATCTATTCTGCTTCCGCTGTGCATTATATTATATTGTGTTGTTTGTCTATGACGATGCCAACTACGTCACCATACCCCACACCGGGCCCACCGGTGACACGTGGAGATCGGGGTGTGACACCAACGAAGAACCGAACACACGAGATCAAGCTTCCGCGAATAGTTTCGTCGTCACGTTTTAAACGACACACTAAATTACAAAATGTTGGAATGTTTTATTTAGTAAAATGTTTTAACAAACTCGTATTTTTAAGTGTACGTTTAATCTTAATACACTATTATAAGTCAAATTATTTGGACAATTGATTAAGTTGGGACTTAGGGTGTTACATATATGGATGGCATGAAGTGATCAATACATTAGAGTTATTGATGAAGATTAGTGTTCGGTTCGAGGCTTGAACCTTATGCTCTTGATGAAGATTAGTGTTCGGTTCGAGGCTTGATCGCAAATCCGGTAAGTGCATGTATGTTAATGGTTTAGCGTATTAAAGTGTTATAAGCAACACATAGGGTTATTGTGTAATACACGTTACCCCAATTAAATGATTGATATAGCTAACAAAATTTCGTGCATTGACACATATAGTAGAAAAGCCTTGTATTATGATACGGGCGTCTAGTAAAGTTGACATGGCTAACTTTTGTGAATGTCTTAACTAAAGGACACTTGCATTTAAAGATGGCAAGGGTTAAACAAATTACAGATATGACAGAGGAACGGTCCGAAGTATGACAAGAGGAGCATGCTCACCAAGGACTAAATCGTGTAACAACCGCGAACAAGGTTAATGGCAAGAAACGCCCGTCGGGGCAAGCATTACCAGGTGCGCGCTTTTAAATATAATCGCACAAATAGCAATATGCAACAAACATGTAGAGAATGATTGTTGCATATGTAAATTAGAAACTTGGAAAACCTGAATAGAATACCTATCCAGGATATTATTTCCAAGAAAAACTAAATAGAGGCGTTACTTACGTAGGGCGTGATGTGAAAACTATAAAAAGGTCGTGCGTGTCATGTGTTAATCGCTTACTCTGGCCAAGTAAGTAGTGGCATATGATACCATGAGCTTCTTATAGCGGACACATTTACATCCGATGTAGTAGGGACAGGGTAAATGGGACAAATTAAAAGTACCTAAATGAATCAAATGAGTAGAATATTTGATAAAATGTAAACGCACAGTCGGGTGACGGAAGCGTATTACATTGAGATAATGAGCCCGAGTAAAAGGACAAAGATTAATGTAAAATAACTAAGATATGCATTGGGAGGGAGTATACTTACACTCGAACCCCGAAAGTACAAATATGTAAAATGAGTAAGATATGCATTGGGAGGGGGCGTACTTACACTCGAACCCGGAGAATGCAAATTTGACTCTTAACGGGACGTTTTTGTAAAACGCCAAAGCTGAGGATAAAGTCGGAATATAAAAGTGAAACGAAGTCTCAATGCATACCGGAAGAGTTGCGATAATAACGACTTCGGTAAAACACCCGGTTGATGGGTAAGGAGTTAAACACATGAGTAGATCGAGAAGCAAGAATTCGCATGAAAGGTCAAAAGACTCGGGTTTTGAGTCATGACTAAAAGACGACAAGATGAAGTAAATAGAGATTTTGATAAATTTACGTTCAACTATTTTAAAGTTGAACGGGTCGAACAAAGAATGAAGTTTGATATTCATAAGTGATGAATTTTCACACGACAAGTCAAACGAATTTAACAAAGGTCAACGCTTGCTAAAATAAGTAAGCGCGAACCGAGTGAATGAAAGTGAGAAATATTAGTAAACCTAGGCAAAGGATTATAGGCGTTAAAAACATTAAATTAAAAGAACCCGATTAATGGGTTGTAAAAAAAAGTATAATTATGAACCGGGAAACGGTGAGCGTAAAATAAACCAATGTGTAAATAATGTAAGGAGTCATAAAGTCGGAAGATTAGTCCGAAAGTAAACGAATGAAGCCTTTGACCACGGTTGAGGTCAACTAAAGCTCAAAAGCAAAAATAAATGATTCCAAATATAACAAGGGGTGCCTTGGAGTTATATATGTATATATATGCATACATTTGAATATAGACACGAATAAAAGATGATCTACGGGATCATCCTAATCTACGGGGTTAAAAGTAGTGTTAAGATCTACGGGACCAAGAAGACCCTTGGGTCACAGATAGAAAGAAACGAATTTTCGGGGTCTCACCTTAAAAAGGTAAAAGGGTAAAAAAAAACCCTAAAGAAATAGCCTACGAGGCTAAGTGAAAGAACCTACGGGTCAATAGTATAAGACGAGGAAACTGGTTGTAACTTCCGGCGTAAAATAATAACGGGAGATAAAGTTTGTATAAAAGCAATGGGTTTCGCTAAGTTAACTAAATGGGTTAAATGCGAAGAGATCGTAAAAGGCCAGGTTGGCAATAAGATATACCCTAATGACGGCGACTAATCAGTCTGGCCGGTAAAACCCTTTAAAGTCGGAGTAGTGGTACGACTTATCACTTATATAAAGCGCCTGTTGAAATAAGACTAACTTGAAGTAAACATAAGGAAAATAAATACAACCGAGCGATTAGATGACAACTCGGTCAAATAAATGACAAGAATAAGAAATACAAAATGAAAGTATCGGCCTGCGAGGCCATGCACATAAAAGGCGTATACGCTTTGAAACCAAAAGCACATTACCATACTTTCCTAGTAGGAGTATTATGTGTGAGCAATGCTCAAGTGATCACCGAAGCTAAGGTTCGGATGATCTAAACTAGTAAAGTACGTAAGAAAGGTTTCGGGGACGAAACCTCTTTAAGGGGGGTAGACTTGTAACATCCCGAAAACGGGTTTGGTAATCAAACCACGTTAATACTAAAAGACGGGTAAGATACCGTTAGTGGTAAAAATTTAACCCAGTAAATATTATGACTTAAACAAATCATCCTAATATTAATTAAAAGGGGGAAAGAAATACTTAGAGAAAAACAAAGTATATAAAAGGTCCGAGTTGACGGGACTTAAAATAAAACGTGTTATGAACAGGATAAAGCAACTGGGAATAAATAACCTAGTTAGTCATAAGCCTTATAGTAATAAGAAAATTTGTTAAAACACACTATATGCAACTTGGGTTAAGTATAGGGGCCAAATGTGATAAACTTGAAACAAGTTTTAATAAAATGAAACATGAAACACCAAAAAACACACCTTGAGTGTGTGTTCTGCTCGACAATTCTAGAGGAGCCAGGAGCTCTCATCTTTCAAACCCTAACAAGCTAAACTACAAGCAATTGGAAGGGCAAATCACACCCAAATTGAAATCCAAGCATGGATTAGTGATCACCTCAGTAAAATGATCATAAGGTATGTGGAATTTCGTTGAATGATTCCAATTGAAATTCTGAATCAATACTTGGAACTCGAAATTTATGATGCATGATAGTTGCTTGGATGAAATAGGAATGAGATAGTGATTAGGGATAAACCCTAGTCAATTACTTGTTGAAATTTTGCTTAAATCTTGTGAATTCACAATCACCATTGAAGGTGATAAGTGGGTTTTGTAAGAATATGTTAAACACTAGAATTTTGATTGTTGTTCTAGTGTAATTTGAGCTCTAGGAAGTGAATTCAGATTTTGTTAATGTGAAAATTTATATGAACATGCTTAATTGATGTTAAACTTGGCTAAATAACTAGTTATGAAAATTGATAGTTGATTTTATAGAATATGCCCCCAAGTTGCTTGTTAAAATGCCTAAGTGAATGTTCATATCTTGAAATTACGAATGAAACGCGTAATTGCCTTGTTTGACTAATTACGTGAAAGATGGGGTAAAGCGGGTTCTAATCATAATGTTGATTTGACTTAATTGTGTAAACCATGTGATCAAAAAGTAGTTAACTTTTGATAAGCTAAGTTAACTAATCATGAAGTCGAATAGTAGCTTCGGCATAGAAAATAAGTGAGGTGGAATAGTCGTGATTTTTATGACTAATTTAACCGCCTTGTAAATGATTGAAAATAGTTTGACGCCTAACGAGCTAGGTGGAGGCTTGGGAAAGGAAGCGGGTTAAACAAATCAGGAATGGAGGAAAAGCATAATTCTGATGCAAGTTAAGTATAGCTTACACTAGTCATATGTTTTAGAATGTTCTTTGTTGTATTAATTAAGAATAAGACAAATGCCTAATTGAGATATGGTGTTCCGGCGTGTAGTCATACAGAACAAGATATCCACAAATAGGATAAGAAACCGTATTGATGGTTAAAAATGAGTTAAGTCGGTAATTCGATCATGTTATGACGAATGAAACATGTACTTTTAAAAGTTACCATATAAGGTAAATCATGATAACCAATAAGGGTAAAATTTTAATTTGGTCACTTGTTGACAATAATTGTTGGTTTTGAAAGATACTTATTTCGTAAGCCTTAATAGGCCAAAAAGCGTTAAGAGGTGATTTATAATTAAAACGACCGTGTGGTGTAAACCGGGGCGAGTCGTGTAGACGAGATGGCAACAAGCTTTATCTCGCCAATATAATCGGTCATTTAGACCAAACAGGTCAAAAGTTGAAAATATCACTCTTTAACCATATCGACTAATGGTATGTTGAGATTGTATGATTATAGAAATAATTATTGCGTGGATGTTTACATCGCCATTACTTAGCGGCTATTGAGGCAAGGTATTTAAATGGGTCAATATAAGGATCCGAACCAGGTACGCAAAATAGAATAACTCTCATTTAAACGTAAGGTTTAATGAGAGTTAATCGGAGTCTAAAATAGATTTTTGGTTATTTAATAGGTAAACCGAAGGTTACAAACGATGGACATTACGTTTGAAAGGCCTAATGACTTTTCAAACAAAATCATAGTTGGAAAGAGGGCTTATGGGTCAAACATGTTTACAAAAATCTCTCATCATTAATGAAGGGCCGAAATGGACCAAAATGCCCTTATAAGTAAAACTGAGCAAACAACCCTTAAAGGTTGTTTGGAAATGAGTTTCTTGATTAGATAAATACTTAGGATAAGTATAGAAGTTAAAAGATGTAATATGTTAGTCAAATGGCTCTATTTGAGTCATTGCCGTAAAATAATGAGTTGAGGGGTAAAACTCGTTTAATATAGGTTATCATAGTAAACCCACCATAAAGTCAGTAGTGGTGGGAGGTTTTATGATAAGAAATGTGGTAATGTAATGCTAGAAGCGATCGAAAACAATTTTAAGCTTGGAAGTGCTTAAATACCCTTAACGGGTCAAAATAAGCACTTGGGAGTAAACGGATTTTAATTACGTATGAAACTCGTTACTTGAACCTAATATGATAGTAGATTTTGAAATTATAAATTTCATAAGTTAGGGGGGGGGCATAGAAACCTGTTTTTGTTGGAATTATACATGAACGGGTCAAAACAGCAAAGCATAAAGAACATGCAGCAGCTACCGTAAGTTACGGTAGCTACCGTAACTTACGGTAGCCACTAAAGTTGTTACGGTGGTTTTGTACTGCATTACGGCAGCCCGTGAATGCCCAGAGGCTACCGTAACTTACGGTGGCTACCGTAAGTTACGGTAGCGCCCAGTTATTTTGTTGAGTTTTGTTTCGTGAATCCATTTGAACGAGTTTTAAACCGCGTATGACTAAAATCATTTCATGTTTATGGAATGTAGGTTGCCTAGTAGTACCGGATGACGACTGAGCCCAACGAAGAACCGAACACACGAGATCAAGCTTCCGCGAATAGTTTCGTCGTCACGTTTTAAACGACACACTAAATTACAAAATGTTGGAATGTTTTATTTAGTAAAATGTTTTAACAAACTCGTATTTTTAAGTGTATGTTTAATCTTAATACACTATTATAAGTCAAATTATTTGGACAATTGATTAAGTTGGGACCTAGGGTGTTACATATATGGATGGCATGAAGTGATCAATACATTAGAGCAGACGTTGATCTTCAACATGCCATCAAACAAAGTATATAACCACCCACCATAAAGGCTGCCACAAAAAATAAGCATCTTCTAAAGACGACCGTTATGTAGGAAAATAAGGATCTACATAAGGCATTCAAAAACAGGTTCAAAAACGCCAAAAAAGGTTAAAGTAGAAGAGGCTAATGACAGTGAATATTTGAATGAGAAATTAGATTGTAATTTTTAATTTTTTTTCATTATCTATTGTTTGTTATGTAATTCTGTGTTGTTTACCATCTAATTCTCTACTATTTTAAAAAAAATGAGTATAAAACGCCAAAATCTACAAACACCAAAACGCCTGATAGTGTGAGAACGAATGCTAGCAAAGTACGAGGTTGCTATATAAAACGCCAAAAACGCAAACAAAGTATTACTGGAAAAATCAACACTAATTGACAGATGAAAATTGAAAGAAACAGTAAAATAAAGAGACGGTATCATTTATTGCCAAAAACATTAAAGTTATATTAATGCCACTACATGGAAAATTGAAACTTATTTATCTTTTCAAAACGCCAGAATTGCCTGTCACATTATAGTCCTGTATCCTAGATGGTAAAACACTTAATATTATAAAATCAAAGAAAATTACTGATGTTTTTTAAATCAATAAAAACGCCAAAACAAATACTTAAAACGCCAAAATATTTACTATAGTTCTGATCTAAAAACAATAAAAACGCCACGTATTTAATAAATGCCAAAAAGATGGAAAGATGAAGGGACACGCATTAATAAAAAAGAAACATGAAAGGACAAAAAAGCCCCTCCGCCTTTCTCTAAGCGGCGTGACACGTGTTAGGCCAGGAAGCGTTCTCACCGTTCTCACACTTTCTACCGTTTTCTCCTGATCCCGTTTCTATATATACACATATATATATAGGCCAATTAACATACAATACGGCTTAACGTACATCACGTATGACAGATAATTGTTGGTGCACTACATCTGTCGACTTCGTCTTGGATCGAGTCTTAGATTGCATTGTATAGATTAGGGCACGATTTACGAGAAAACAGGAGAGTGTATGTGTTTTAGGAGCTGATTTAGCTCATAGGGTCATACAGGGGATTTCGCTCATATGGTCTTGTAGGGGTTTCGCTCATGTGACATGTACACTGGGGCGAAATCACCAACACTATATATAGGGGTCACATAGGCGAAATCAGAATCCAGTCCTTGTATTCCATGCCGAAGTGCTGCCGGTGTGAAGATTGAGCTGTAATCGTTGTCTAATCAATACAATCAGTATATTAAGTGAAGAATCAGCTGTTTCTACCTTCGTTTCTTGTTATTCCGCACCTGAAACAGAGTTGAACACCTCTGAACGACTCGTTCGGGTCAGATCTCGATCCTACAAGTGGTATCAGAGCACGGGAGGAGGAGTTCTGCAGAGATTAGCTGGAATTCATCTTGTTTTCTTACTTCTACACCTTCTTTCATCATTTTAGAGAGATTTACCGGTCAAAATTCGCTCAAAATTTCACAGATCATAGATAATTGGACATTAACAAACCCTGGAAAGTTTGACACTGAAATACAGACTAAAAATGGACCAAATTACCCTCCTATCAGATTTTGCTCATATGGACACTTTGGGATTTCGCTCATAGTACACACTTGATTTCGCTTTTGTGATCCATAAAAACCCTAATTTCGCTCTTGTGAACATCAAAAACCCTAATTTCGCTCTTGTGAACATCCAAAACCCTAATTTCGCTCCTAAGAACATCAGGTTTCGCTCTTGTGGCACATAACTTCTTGGTTTCGCTCATAAGGAATATCAGATTTCGCTCATAAGGCAACCCAGAACCCCTGATTTCGCTTATAAGTCACAGATTTTAAAATACGTGTTGACAAGTCATGGATACCGAGTTCTATAACGCGTTTGCAACACCGTCTGGTCCAGCTGCTATTGTTCAAGCCATGAGTTTGGAAAATGAGACGGGAACCACCCAAAAGCCCCCAAAATTGACGAGTATCGAAGAATACTACGGGTGGAAAGACAGATTCGAGAACTGGGTTCAGGCTAACCATCTTTGGTCGTGGGAATGTATCTTGAAGAAATACGTGTTGCCTCGAACAGATTTGCAAGTTCTTAAAGAGTTATTAGAATTCAGTGAGCAAGAAAGAAATATGTATAAAGCCGAGAAGATGATGATCAGTCTGCTTCAACAAGCGATCAAAGAAGATATCTTTATCTTGCTACAGCATGACAAGACATCAAAGTCGATTTGGGATGCTCTTCGTGTTAAGTTTGAGGGTAGTGAAAACATGATAAAGAGCAAGAAAGCGTTGTTAAAAAAAGAGTTTGATCTGTTTAGTAGTCTACCGAGTGAGGATACGAAGAAACTTATTGAGAGATATTGTCACCTAGTGCGATCAATGTCGATGTTAAGTATTACAAAAGATCGTGAAGAATGGGTAGACAAATTGGCTGATGCGTTAGCGCAGAAAGAATGGGGAACGTATTTGATGATTCTGAAGAATACAGGTGTTTATGGCGGGCTAACAATTTCTCAGTTCATTGAAAAGATCGAAAGTCAGGATTTGGAACAGCAGAAGATCACTAGGATGAACAGTCCGAGTGCTCAACAGGATGTAAAGATGTACTACAAAGGTAGTGTTCCAGTTCCAGAAGCTGAGAGAAGTCCAAAAATCCAGACTGCATTCAGTGCTGGAGATTCAACGGAAAAAGCAGATCAAAGTTCAAACAAAAACAGCAGTGGATTCTCATCATTTTCGAGTGTTAATCCTAAAGAGACAAATACAAGTTTTCAGTCTTAAGGCACAAAGACAGGAAATGGTTACGTGATTCAATGCAACATCGCTCTAAATCTTCCAGAAGGTCAAAGTTTTTTAGAAGAAACTGCTAAAGACCACATGGCTCTACTTGGTTCAGTGTTGCTCTCATATGAAGGTCTTGTGGCTGGAAGGATTGGAAATTCTATGCTTACAAAGGAGGATTATGATCAAATAGACGCCGAATAGATGGAATTAATGGATATGAAATGGTGTCTAGCTAGTGTTCTTAGGCGTACTGAAAAGTTCAAGACAATTACCGGGAGAAATGACTTTCTTGATGCTCATGTATCTACTTTAGGTTTTGATAAATCTAAAGTTACTTGTTTTCGATGCAGGGAGAAAGGCCATTTCAAGCGAGAGTGCAAGAACAGGGAAGCTAGTGGAGCTCAGAATCCGTTTGGTAAAGATGATTACTACCGGAAAGCCATTTATCAGCAGGTTGGTCAATCACAAGATTCACAGACGGCTCATGGTAGAAAGATTGAGGATTCCAAAAGAGCGTGTTTGGTAGACTTCAACTAGAGCAATTACATATCACCTGAAAGCAAAGCATGTTTAGTCGATCAAGATGATGAGAGACTACCTGAAGGCTTCAGCTGGGATATGTTTGTTGATGAAAAGGGTGATTTCAAAGCTTTCATTGCAAAGATTGTCAGAGAGCCAGACATGTTTGCCACCTGGATGAAGTCTATTGGAGAGACTGTGAAGAGAGTGGAGGATGAGTCTCTGGTTTCTGATGATAGTTCAGAAAGTGCTGATGAAGGTTCACAAAGTTCAGATGAGAGTGTTCAGAACGATATTAGTACAGAAAAGGAAGTTGTATTTGATCAAACACCTTCTGATTCTGGTTTATCAGATGACAGTTCTGAAAAATCTGTAAAGTTTGATCAGTCACCTCCAGATGATAGCAGTAGTGATGATGAGGAGGAAAAGCATATTAACATTGCAAAATCTCATTTTTCTCCTGAAAGTTTTCATTTCTATTTTGCAGATCGCTTGGAGAAACTGAAGGAGAAACGAGCTGCTAAAGAACAACAACAAAAGAAATATGAAGATGTTGTTCAGAATGAGAAAGTTGAAAGTGTGGCTGAGGAGATTACTAAAGATAAGAAGGTGATTGAAGAAGAAAAAGTGGTTGAAGTGGTGAAAACAATCGAAGTTGAAAAGATTGTTGAAGTTGTCAAGCCTTGCGAAAAATGTTTGGAAGCATGCAAGGAATGTGCAGCAAAGAATGAGATAATTGCTGAGTATGAGAAGAAGAAGGAGCAGTTATTGTTCAACCTCAACTATGTAAAAGAATCTTATGATGTCTTGAACAAAACAGTAACTGGTCTCCAAAAGACAAATTCAGAAAGAGAACAAGCACTAACGATGATGAATGCAGTCATGATGACAAAGCAAAAAGCTATCAACTTTTACATTGAAGAGAGTGCTAAGTGGAAGCAAGAGTTGGAAACCGAGAAGATTGAAAATGAGAGAATTAGACGTTTATTGCAAAGTTATTCTAGTTCTGATTATCTCATTGATCGTATTTACCCAACTGTTGCAGGTATGGAAGCTTTTCAAGACGAGAAGCCGAAGAAAAAGAAAGATAGTGGTAAGAAACTGACTGTTAGCTATAACAAATGTCCGCCTCCGATTTGGGAAGGGTATTCTCCTAGAAAACCAAACGAGGAGCAACTTGAAAAAGCAGTCAATATAAAGCTAAAAACCGACACAATGATGAACTACCAGAAAACATTGATGTCACGTTCACCTCGTCTGACACTGATCATGAGTCTGAGTTAATCAAAAAGGTGGTCGATCAGGTGTTGGATACTGATGAGGAGTCCGAGTCAAAGTCTGAGTCTGGAGGGTCAAATTCGTCAGTCAACATTCAAAAGTCGTTGGTCAAACGGTCTTATAGTAAAGAATTTTTGTTATCAAAAGCAAATTTGGATGATGAAACATTTGAAGTCGCATACACTTTAAATGATTCGGACAAATTATACTCTGACAAAGAGTTTCCAATAAGAAGTGTTCATTTTGACATGATCAAAAAGGTTTTCAAAATAACGGAAATTAATATTTCTGAAATAAAAGATTTAAATCTTAATGAAAAACCTAAAAAATACACTTCAAGAGTTCAACAACGTCTAAACAAGAAAAAGGGTTACAATTCTGGTTCTGGTTTTCAAAAGAAACCTAACCAAAATCGTAGCTACAAAATAAAAGGATTAGGTTTTATTCCACCAGAAAATCATAAAAATGAGAAAAATTCTAAAACAAAAACAAAATTTGTGTCAGGTGGAAGTGCAGAAGAGGAATAGAGGAAACCTTTCTGGAGACAGTCAAACCAGGAGTTTCTTGCTGAAAAGAAGAAGAATGGAACTGAAATGTCATATCCAAGAGAAACTCGAACCTGTTACAGATGCAATGAAGTCGGTCACATTGCATGGAACTGTCAGAAAAACGCCAAAACAAAACAGGGAGTATCTTAGAAATTGAAAGAAAAGGTTGTTGATGTTGAACCACCAACCGACAAACATAAAATTTTTGAAAATTCAACATATGAGGTTGGTGAGTGTTGTAAAACGAATTTTTATAAAAAGAAAGAGAATGACAACCAGGTGTGGGTTGTTAAAAAAGTTAATGAGAAAGTCGGCGATGAATCTGGTTCCACAAAGCCAGAGGAGCCACAAGGTGAGGTGAAAATTTCAGTGAATGATGATGAGTTTCCATCACTGAAATTTGAAGAAGTTAAGCAGAAAGTTGGTAAAGTTGATATCTCGAATCAGTTTTACAATGAGAAAAACAAATTTGATGTCGAGAAAACATTTAATGGAAGTGTTAAAAAGATTTTTGGGAAAATGTTGAATGGGAAAGCAAAAGAGGTTAAAGATTTTTATGCAACAAAAAGGGCTACATACAACCCTACTATGCAAGAGTTGAAAGCCATCAAGTCTGAAAAGACTTGGATGGAAGTTTGTTTTCCATAAAGTCTTAGGACTACGCCGGAGATCCCAAGTTTATATCGTGGATCAGGAATCGGCATCATTCATGTTTTATGAGAGTTGAATGAATTTGAAAAATGTTAAAATTTTACAGGTAAAGGACTACGCCGGAGCTTCCAGGTCGGTAAGTGCGAAGCAGGAATCGACATCCTGGTTGGTAAAGTGATTCATGTAGACGTAACATTCCTATAGTTGGTATTTTTGGTGATACCTACAAGTGGTATTGTGTGTGTTTTTATAAGTGGTACAGAGGTTACTTGACTGCAAAAGGTAAATCAGGGACATTAATTTGTACTTGATTTGCTACATATGATAAAAATAGACAAGATGATGAACCATATCCCCGTACTTAATAAGTGGTAAAGTTACAAGTGGTAAAAGCAAATTCATTTTCCAGAAAAATCATTTTGATTAAAACAAACTTAAGTGTTTTGAGATCTAAATGAGAAAATGGTTTGTGAAAGGGGGAGTTCTGATTGTTTATGCCTTAGTGGATGGCGAATTGATGCAATTCGATGTCAGTTGTCAAGTTTCTGTACAGTTTGTTTAGTTTTATGTTTCAAGTGGGTCAAGAGCTTAGTTGTTTTCAAATTTCTCTTTAATGTGTTAGAATTTTAGGGGGAGTAAAAATTTTCAGAAAATCCAAAAACATTAGAAAATTTGAAAAAGCCAAAAACATGATAAAATCAAAAATAAGTTTTGCTGTGAAAAAGAGGAAATGATAGTACATCAGTGGACTGTTACAACATGCTAAAGAATTGTAATGTGAAAATGTGATAAACGATCTCACTATGGATGTGTCAGTGGGTTTTTGCACACTTAGTAAATTGTGACGAGATATAAATCTAAAATTCAAACTTGCTTGTTCTGTGGGTTAACAACTTCTTGGATATATAGGTAACCCCTGAAATCTTGTTTGAAAGGTCCCTTATTCTGAGATACTAGGTCTTTATGCTCAGTGATATCTGGGGTATTATCCCGGGACTTCTGCTGTATGGAAGTACTGACCTAGTCCCCGGATAATACTTTCCGCAAATGCTTGAAACATAGCATCGCCCTCAGCAAGCTGATGAAACAATAAAATTGATAGTCGCTGCTGTTGTAATCAAAAGATCCTCTAAAGGGGACACACCGAAAAGTCGAAGCCGTCATCTCTTTGCGTATACGGAAGTATCGACCTGAGCTCTCACGGCCCTCGCATTTAACCCCTTTACAGATATCATCTGTGGTATACTCACCTGTAAGACTGAATATTGGGATCTGGATACGGGAGTATATTCAAGTAGTAGGACACACGGATAAGTTCAAGTCATTAAAACATTAACATCGTATCTCGGATAAATTGAAATTTGTGTGAAAATTTAAGTGGACAAATATACTGACAATCTAGGTGAACTGTTTAAAGCTTAAAATGTAATCAGCTTAACGGTGTTGGTGACATGTCTCATAATCTGATATGATCCTCTTACACAAACTCACAAAAATATTGTGTGTAAATATTTCATTTCTGCATTTTCTTAATTCTACAAATTGGTGTCATTTACTTTCTTTCAGAAAAATCCAAAAAGATTTTATGGTTGTTTTAGCATAAACGTTTGAAAAAGTCAAAAAGATTTTCGACAACTGATGTTGGAGAGCTGATTTTCAAAATTCCAAGTGCTAAACATGATGACATTGTTGAGAGGGGGGGTGTGTTTTTGAAAGTAAAAATATATTTTAAATCAATAAGTGGTTCATCAAATGTTTGTGATTTGAGAGAGAGTGATTGTTGGTACAAATGTTTGTGAGAGGGAGTCATCTGATTATCTCAGAGTGTTGGTGCATTCAAATTGTTAAATTTAGAAAATTCACTTTTGGGTTAAGAATGTGCAGGAATAGCCAGGTTTCGATCTTGGACCTAAAGATAATAAGCCAGGTTAATTCAATCCTGAGATCTAAGCTAGTCAAGAGCCAGGTTACGATACCTGAGGACTCTGATTGAAGAAAGCCAAGCTGATCGATTCTGAAGATTCTATGGACAGAACTAGAGCCAAGTTTCGATCCTGGAAATTAAATGCTGTGGATAGAGATTAAGCCAGGTTTCAGATTCTGTGGTCAAAGTTAAAGCTAGGAAACAGTTTTGGACCTGTGAAAGCCAGACAATGATCCTGTTACAAGATATTGCTGAAGAACAAAGAAATGCTAGCAAATTGAGAGGGGGAGTCTGAAGATATTCAAGCAGATACTGTTAAAAGAGAGTCTGTTGATGAAGATAGAGAGAGAGAAAAGCCCAGAGACTGATCAAGACTGAAGAAGTGAAGACACAGCATTGTCGTGACTCGATAGTCGACTCGTCAACATCTGAGGGGGAGTCTGTTGGTGCACTACATCTATCGATTTCGTCTTGGATCGAGTCTTAGATTGCATTGTATAGATTAGGGCACGATTTACGAGAAAACAGGAGAGTGTATGTGTTTTAGGAGCTGATTTCGCTCATAGGGTCATACAGGGGATTTCGCTCATATGGTCTTGTAGGGGTTTCGCTCATGTGACATGTACACTGGGGCGAAATCACCAACACTATATATAGGGGTCACATAGGCGAAATCAGAATCCAGTCCTTGTATTCCATGCCGAAGTGCTGCCGGTGTGAAGATTGAGCTGCAATCGTTGTCTAATCAATACAATCAGTATATTAAGTGAAGAATCAGCTGTTTCTACCTCCGTTTCTTGTTATTCCGCACCTGAAACAGAGTTGAACACCTCTGAACGACTCGTTCGGGTCAGATATCGATCCTACAATAATTACGCACGTTCATTTGAAAATCATGCGCGTTATAAACTAAAAAAAACCCAAATCACGCATGTTGGAAAACATTAATCACGCATGATGAAAACATTAATCACGCACGTTATACACATAATCACACACGTTGTTGTACGTGATGTACGTTAAGCCGTATTGTATTTTACACTTTTCCTATATATATATAGTAGGGATCCTGCGGAAAGTGTGTTTTTTTCTAGAAAGTGAAGGAAGCGACTTGGGCCATCAGATGAGTGTGTTTAATGGTTGAGATCATTTTGGTGACATTTTGGTAATATACGTGTCTTAAAAATAGGCTAATTTAATTGATTGGGGGTAAATGTGTCATTTAAGTTGTTTTAAATAAGGAAATAACTACCAATCATAAAACCACCTCGAAAAATATCGCAATGTTTTTTCTCTCTCTCTTTCTAATCCCTCACATTTGAAAACACCAAATCATACAAAAAATAACGATAAATCAAAGCTAGATGTGTTCATAGTAGTGTGTTTTAGCGATAAAACATAATGTGACGAACTAGTGACTGACTGCTAAAACACAACATCAAGAATGCCAAAATCATATCAACCAGTAACTGATAAAACACATTGTGATGAAACCAGTAACTGATAAAACACAACGTGAACCAGTAACTGATAAAACACGACATCAAGAATGCCAAAAATCAAATCAACCATTAACTGATAAAACACATTGTGATGAAACAGTAACTTAAACCAGTAACTGCTAAAACACATTGTGATGAACCCAGTAACTGATAAGACACAACGTGAAGAAATTGTTAATGATTTGAACTTCGTAATTTAAAGTAACTGCCCTTTTGAAATCGTAATGCTTTGAAATTGTCAAAGAGATATACGTTTCCATAAATATCTGGATAGTTAGTTTAGATATATAATACTCCAAAATTAAATTAATAATCAAATTACCATCAAAGCCCTTTGAATAAAAAACTAAAAGCCACATGTCACCTCCCTATTGTTTCCTAGACTTTCTAGGAAACTTAGGCTTTCTAGCCAACTCCTACTATATATATATATATATATATATATATATATATATATATATATATATATATATATATATAGGGGAAGGTTCAAATGAAAACCACTAGTTATTGTGAAAACTCGAAAACTAATTAAAAAAAGCCAAAAAAACATACGAAATTTTTTTTTTAATTTTTTTTGCAAACCAAATTTCGCAGCTTTTTTAATATATAAAAAAAATTTCAAAAAAAAAAATTTGTGCAGTGCACATGTGTAATACTGCACATGTGTATGTATACTACACATGTGTATTATTACACATGTGCACTACACAAAATTTTTTTTTTTTTTTTGAAAAAAAGTTTTTTTTTATATATAAAAACTAGCGATTTTTTATAAAAAAAAATTGAAAAAAAAAATTTTGTGTCTTTTTTAGGCTTTTTTAGTTAGTTTTCGAGTTTTCACAATAAAAGTGGTTTTCATTTGAACCATCCCCTATATATATATATACATATATATATAGGAACAGGATCAGGAGAGAACGCCTCAATGTGTGAGAACGGTGAGAACGATTCTCAGCCACAAGATCTTAGTGGTTTGTGGCTGAGATTGATGCGGTGACATTTTTGTAAATAATAGGGGCCTTGGAACTAACAGGAGGGGTAAAATAGGAAGATCCAAACAAAGGTGCACATGCTAATCACATACCATTTGCCCCCATCATATTTAAATGACAATAACTTTTTTATACGTGATTATTTTTCGAAAAAAATTACACCGTAAAACTCAGCGTTTTTTTATCTTTCCAACGAGTATACTATTGATATACTTTTCGAAAAAAATTAACTGTGTTTTATGGCGTTTTTCTGAACTAGGTGTTTTATGGAGTTTAGGTATTTTCATGGTGTTTTTCTGAATTAGGTGTTTTTATGGCGTTTTAACTAGGTATTTTCATGGTGTTTTTTTTTAACTGAGTGTTTTATGGCGTTTTCAATTAATTTTTTCATGTCGTTTTTCTAAACTGGGTGTTTTATGGCGTTTTTACACTAGTACAAATTATGATTTTTCTGAGCTCAAAAAATATTAATTTAGGCGGTTAGACACATAAACCGCCCAAAAATCAGCACAAATAAACCTACATGCACATTTTTGAGCTGTTGTAAATTATAACTCAAAAAATAGCTTTTTTTTTGCGTGCATAGCAATAGCTTTTTTGAGTGTTTTATGGCGTTTTAACTGGGTATTTTCATGGGTTTTTCTGAATTGGGTGTCTTTTTGGCGTTTTATTTGAACACCCAGTTCATGTGAATGGGTTTTTTTTTACAATATTATCTCTTAGTGTAATTTAACATCAATACCACCTGTCACCACCAAAATCGTTCTCACACTTTTCACCGTTCTCTCTAAATCCTGACCATATATATATATATATATATATATATATATATATATATATATATATATATATATATATATATATATAGGGGAAGGTTCATTGGGGAACACTAAAAAAGTGGGTTTAGGGGTATGATCGTCTATTTATATATCTAGATTTTGATACTGTAACTTTCTTATGCAAGAATTAGAAAGGATAGTCAAAATATGTTATGACAATCCATTGCTAAGAATAAAACCAAACAACGTATCAATCGTCTTTATCCAATTTCAATTTTCCTTGCAATTAAGCCCTTTTTATATGCTAAACATAAAACCTATTCACACGAAATGATAAGAAATTGCAGTTAGATTACATACAACAGAAATTCCATATATGTTGTTTACATACGTGTACATATAATATTTACATCATGTAAATACTTAAACTAATTATCGGTTCACTTAAACTAAATCTTTAAAAATAATTAAACTAATCGTCTATTTGTTATTAAATGATGAATAAAAATCAGTTAAACTCTAGATAAAAAAATCATGAGCATAAAAGTTCGATGAACTGATTCAAATAACAATAAAAAGTTAATACAATATAAATTACATAGATACTTTGTTTATAATCATAAAAGGTTTGAAACTCCAATAAATAATTTCCTTAAACAGAATAGTCAAAATAATATAACAAGTTACATGTCTGTTTGTTTTTTTTTTTTCTTCTTCCTTGGTGGCATGTGAAGCTGGTGCAGCATTATCAACGATGCTAAAAGTCTAAAACAACTTGAATTATAAGGCTAAAACCAAACTAACGTGATTTAAGGGGGGATGAGTAATTATAGGAGATGTTAATAAAAATCAATATTAAATTCCCTATAATACCCTTAATTTCTTTGTTTAATCTCCCTACTTTTAGATTTAATTACAAAATTGACATTATACTTGTGAGCCATTGATTAAATCATTCGATGATCTAGATGAGTTCTGCAAGTTCTGAAAATAAATAGAGTTCTGAAATGATCTTGATCCTCTATATATATATATATATATATATATATATATATATATATAGAGTGAGGATCATTTCAGAACTATATTTATTTTCAGAACTTACAGAACCATTTATAGCTATTCATTTTTATTTAATTTAATTTTTTTCTTTTTTTCATTAAGGGCATTAGCGTAAATTCACTATTCCAAATTATCTATATTTAAAAACTTAGTTTTGACTACATACAATACTTCCTAAAATATCTCATTTTAAATTTGACTACACATCAATACTTCCTAAAATTTCTCATTTTAAAATCAGTTTTAGATCTACTTGATATGGATTCAACTAACGTATTTTTTTTGTTTGTGCTATATGAATGTATAAAGACGTCAATATTAATGGTAATGCAAGATTTCCATGCTTATGATTTTTTTTTCTAAAGTTAGATTTTGTTTTTTATTCCTTATTAAATTTCAAGTAGACTATTAGTTTAAATTTTTTATTTTCAAGATTTACAATAACGTAATTAAACATGTAGTTTAAACAAATTGATAATCGCTATAAATATTTACACATGTGTAAATATTATATTTACACGTACGTTAAACATTTACATGTATGTAAATTGAAATTCAGCTTGACAAAATTAATTATCAATGTGAATATTTACATATATGTAAATATTGTCCTTAGATGTATGTTAACATTACATATATGGAAACAAACATTCAACTTGAAAAATTTGATGATTAGAGCATATACATACATCAGCTTTAAAGTACCAATTGATCTCTTGTTGTTAGTCGACGCATTATAGATCCTGGAAAGAAATTAAAAAACAAGAAATGTGGATTGGGAAATTGGAGAAAAATATGGAAACATTATGATTTTTCAATATTTATTATTCTTTGTTTCCGATTATACCCTTATAACCTATATAACTATATCCACAATTTTGCTTTTAGTTACAAATTTACCCTGGTCTATTTTCAACCATTGATTATTAGATCAATGGCTTAAATCGGTTCTCAAGAGTTCTGCATAAAATATGAGTTCTGCAAAGAACCCAACCCTATATATATATATATATATATATATATATATAGTGGAGGGTTCAAATGAGAAGAAATTTTTTGTAAGAATAAAAAAGAAGAAATTTCAACCAATAAGAATCCTTCATTTTACTTCATTTAATTTTTGTATTTCATATTAGTGTAAGAGTATATTGGTAAATTTAGATAGATCATTAATTGTTAGTCTTCCATTTTAATAGCTAGTAAATTAAATTTGTAACTTATTTTCAAAAATTATATATTTTCAAAAAAGAAAAAAAATTAATTTAAAGTGTAGGATAAATTACGAGGTGTGTAGGATGAATTACGAGTTTGTGTAGGATAAATTTTGATATGTCTAGGAGAATTTTTCAAAACGTGTAGGATAAAGTTTGATGTGTGTAGGCAAAAATTTTAGTGTGGAGGATGACAGTCTTTATGACTAATTAATTAGTCAAAGATAATAATAAATGAGATGTGAGAAAAACTATTTAATGTTTTACAATTGTACCATTTATTCTTTTTCTTCTCAATTTCTCACCTTTCACAGTTAGCATTTATGTTTCTTTTAGAATCCCTACCATATATATGTGTTTGTATGTCTGTGTGTGTGGATCATGTGAGAATCACTTGGGTAACTGAGAACTGTGAGAACCATTCTGGAGCATTCGTTTTTGCTAACCAACTAAATCACCCATTTTTCAGTTTTTTATTTTTGAATTATACACATGTGTGCATATGTATTTGAAATTAAAAATAAGTATACGTATATGTTTGACAATGTACATATATGTTTAAATGTGTATAAATAATTGTACATATATCTATAAAGGAAGATTATGTTCTAAACATATTTTTTTCTAATGTATATAGGTGTACATGCGTGTTTAAAATTAAAAAATAAATATCGTATATATATGTTTGATAATGTACACATATGTACAATGAAAAATTGACAATGTACACAAATGTACAACTAAAAAAACTGGTTAGAGAAAATGTGTGGTCTAGAATGGTTCTTACGATTCTCAATTACCATGTGTTTCTCTTAGAATCTCTACACTACACACGCATATATATATATATATATATATATATATATATATATATATATATATATATATATATATATATATATATATATATATATATATATATATAGGGGAGGGTTTAAATGAGAACGCTAAATATTTGTGAGAACCGTGAGAACAAATGAAAAAACCATGAGAACTTGGTCAAAAACAATTCAAATTCAAAATTTTTTTCTACACTTATCATTATTATTCGAATACAATGTTAGAAATTCAATTTACACGTTTAAATTTACGTAAATTCATAAATAAAGAAAATTTACACATGTGTAAGTTTGCCATTTACACATGTGTAAATCTGCTATATTTACACATGTGTAAAAAATCTAAAAAGAATGATTTTGAAATGAGAAATGAATTATTTGATGTTATAAATTCTTGTTTTGATGTTGTATCTTAATTACAATGAGGTTTGTATAAAAAAAATTGGTTTTGATTGGTTTTTTCATTCGTTCTCACGGTTCTCGCAATATTTAGCGTTCTCAAGATAACCCTCCCCTATATATATATATATATATATATAGTAGGAGTTGGGTGGAAAGTGTGTTTTTTCCTAGAAAGTCTAGGAAGCAATAAGAACGCGACATGTGGCATTGAAGGATTTTATCTAAAATGGCATTTATGTACTTTCACAATCTATTTTTATTTTAGGAAATTATCTTCAATAACTAACTATCCATAAATTTCGGAATTTTTTGTTTTCGATTTTTTATCTCACTTAATATCAATATTTCCTTCGTTTTCTTGCTGGAATCTATCAGCATGTTCTTGGTACTGTATTTTAACATTCAGATTCATACAGCTGTGTTTTAACTGCAAGCAGATTCATACAGTTGTGTTTTAGCATTCAGATTCAAACAGTTGTGTTTTAACAGCAAGCAGATGCATACAGTTGTGTTTTAGCATTCAGATTCATACAGTTGTGTTTTAACAGCAAGCAGATTCATACAGTTGTGTTTTAGCATTCAGATTCATACAGGTGTGTTTTAACAGCAAGCAGATTCATACAAATGAGTTTTATCATTCAGATTCATACAACTGTGATTTAACAGCAATTCAGATTCATACAGCTATGTTTTAACAGCAAGCAGATTCATACAAATGTGTTTTATCATTTAGATTCATACAGCTGTGTTTTAACAGCAAGCAGATTCATACAAATGTGTTTTATCATTCAGATTCATATAGCTGTGTTTTAACAGCAAGCAGATTCATACAAATGTGTTTTATCATTCAGATTCATACAACCGTGTTTTAACAGCAATTCAGATTCATACAGCTGTGTTTTAACAGCAAGCAGATTCATACAAATGTGTTTTATCATTTAGATTCATACAGCTGTGTTTTAACATCAATTCGGATTCATACAGCTGTGTTTTAACAGCAAGCAGATTCATACAAATGTGTTTTACATCAGCAGATTTCGCCCCAGCAAGCAGAGTCATCCACAACAAACGGAATACCTACAAACATTTGTTATTTTAAATACACACCTAGGGTTCTTGCGACTTAAACTGTGCTTCCAGCAACTTCAACTTTTCTTCCGGCGACTTCATCTCTGCTTCCATCCATCTTGTTCAAATCCCTCTGTTCTTTGAATCTCTTCCCTTCAAACATCAATTATTTCAATGTAGAACACGATTGAACCCTAATCGCCTACTAAAACACAGAACACAATGTTGGGAAGATCTTACGTATATAGAAGTTGGTAAATCTCTTATCTTGATCCATGATTTTAGGTATTTTTGGTATGATTTTAGAGGGTTTTCGTTGTATTTTTGGTATGATTTTAGAGAGAGAAAGAGAGAGAGGGAAAATGACGTGTATTAAGGAGATGTGATATCTCTGACGGTTATTTTTTATTGATTTAAAACACACATAAGGACGAAATTGCCCCTCCTCATTTAAAACAATCTATTAAATATAGTAAATTATTACAAGATTGCCATTGATTTGATCTCAACCCTTAAACACACCAATCGGATGGACAAGATCGCTTCCTAGACTTTCTAGGAAAAACACACTTTCCGTAGGAACCCTACTCTATATATATATATGTATATATATATATATATATACCACCCTTATTGTGAGAACTGCGAGAACCAATGTGAACACAACCTAAAATAGCTAAAAAAACCTAACCCCCCCCAAAAAAAAAAAAAAAAAACCTAAACCCCCCCCACCCCCCCCCCAAAAAAAAAAAAACCTAAACCCCCCACCCCCCCAAAAAAAAACCTACCCCCCCCAAGCTAAATGCTAAAAACTAAAACCCCAAAAAACCTAAAAAAAACTACCCTCCCCCCCCCCCCCCAAAAAAAAAAAAAAAACCTAAACCCCCCTCCCCCACCCCCTCAAAAACCTAAACCCCCCCTCCCCCCAAGCTAAAATGCTAAAAACTAAACCCCAAAAAACCTAAAAAAATTTAAAAAAATAAAAAAAAATCTAAATTTTTTTTAATATTTTTTATGCTCAAATCGCTACTTTTAGTGGCCAAAAAAATTTTTTTTTTAATTTTTTTTGCTTCGAAAAGTAGCGATTTTTATATAAAAAATATTAAAAAAAAATTGTGTGATTTTTAGCTATTTTTAGGCATTTTTTGTTGTGTTCACATTGGTTCTCGCGGTTCTCGCAATAAGAGGTGGTTCTCACATGATCTTCTCCCTATATATATATATATGTATATTAAAAATTAAAATCGCATGTGTAACATAACAATTTCGCATGTCTAAAAATCATTTAAATGAATAAAATTTAAAATCGCATGAGTATATCAAAATCGCATATTGCAAAATCATGATCTGAAAAATGAAATTCGAATATAGGTTATCAAAATACGTATGATTGAAATATATATGCTATAATACCTCCAATAACCCATCTCCATGGGCTTTAAAGTCCTTCAACAATATCCTGATCTATGGACCCTCTATTTTGGTGTCCATCGGCAAACATTCAGAAATTGTTCCATAAATCTCTATTTGCTGATCAAAGAATATAGACCTGGTGTATATCTTAGCAGTATCTTTTTCCAATGTAGTTTCGCTCCAATCAGCAGGCTCAGTTTATCTTGAAATATGATCATTCTTTCTATGATTGAACCTTTGGACATCCATTGCACCATCAAAATGATTCATAAACTCTACGAGAGTGAGTTGTGAATTAGCCACCTGGCAAAAAAATGGTTCTCACTCTCTGATCTTAAAGTTGTTCTCATAAGTCCAGACATTGGCTCGTGCCGGTAAAAAGCCAGAATCCACATGTTTCTCATCGAAAACATATCATCAATCCATTTGTTTTCAGTGAGACCGAACTTAATCATCGCCAACTTCCACTGTCTCTCGAATTCTTCGGGCTCAATGGAATCAGTCCATACAATGTCGCACATCCTCCTTTTAAACTCATCGTTATTGCACAAATCGTGTCCAACCTATAACAATAAATGCTTTTTATATCGGCCTATAACAAAATCTATATTATAAAAAAACGCTAACGAAAGACAATATAGCATGCTATACCTTATCTGCCACTTTTTTCATTATGTGCCACATGCATAATCTGTGTCTGCTGTTAGGGAAAACCTCCTCAGTAGCCTGTTTCATAGCAGGGTCTTGGTCCGTCACTACAACCTTTGGCTGCCGACCAAATGACTTTAAGAATGAATTCAGAAGCCATTTATATGATTCAATGCTCTCCGATGCCAACAACCCAGCTCCAAGTGTTACATTTCGATAGTGGTTGTCAATGCTAGTGAACGGAACAAATACCATCTTGTACCTGAACAAACACATGCGAAAACACATTGAAATCATGCAAAACAGACAAAAATCACATGCGAAAACAAACAGTATAACATGCGATATATTCAACACCACCTCTTCAATGTCTACACATGCGATATTACAAGTTCAGGAAGTCATATAACATGCGAAAATTAGTAAAAAAACATGTTTACCTTGAAACACTTACCTGTTTGTCTTGAAAGTTGCATCGAACGATATCACATCCCAAAACTCCATATAGTTAAGCTTGCATAAACCATCAGCCCAGAACAAACCAGTTAACCGTTTGTCATCATCAACAGAATATTCAAACGAATAATCAGCTAAATACTGTTTTTTGTCAGTCATCCTATTAATCACAATGTCAGCGTCATATTCTCCTATATAGTTGTTAATTCGCTTCCTAAAATTTTTGCAATCATCAACCGTGGCACCAACGTTCTCGAAACCACCATAACGTTTCCTCATTATATGGAAAGCTTTGACAGAACCAAGGTTTAAAGTGCCTAATTCCCATACCATCTCCTCCTAGACATCTGACAATTGTCTGTAAGCTGGCAGCATGTGAATATCATCTTGACATACAAACTTATGATTATGCCCATCAACAAATCTCTTTACTGTATATAATCTACCATCCACATAAATACCAACACATAATTACTTTTGATTCGACAATTCACTGGACCATTCGTGATTTATCGCAAAGTCAATCGTTAGTTACGACGGATTGACTTTTAAGCTAAACTAAGCAAAAACAAGGCCATAGAAGGTTTGGCATACTTACAGAGACTTAGAGCACGACTTAGAATTATAGAAGAACACTTGGGAGCTTCAGGAATGAGCAGAAGATGTGTTTTGAGGTGTGATGAACTTATGCACAATGTAGGCCTATTTATAGTGAAAAAATGACCTCTAGATCATTACAACTCAGGCTACAAGTGAGTATGGATGTTCAGCAGGTGTCCTAAGGTGCTAGGGGTCAGGTAGAGGGCACCCATGCCTCATTGATTGCTCACAAGTTCGTCTACAAGCTAAATCATTGAATCTGCCCATACTTTCTGCATCTGTATGGTTCACGCGGCCCGCATGGAAGATCAGGCAGACTTGTACGCGGGTCGCCTGAGTTCTCATAACAGAACGCGTAATTGCAGAAGGCTCGCGGCCCGCGTTAACTTATGTGTAACCTTTATGTGGCCCGCGTTAGGTTTATTTTTCAAGATTTTTGAATCTTTTATAATCATTGCCAAAATCTTGGTAATTAATAACGAAATCTTCGGTAATTAATAACCTGACCTTTCGGGTTTGAAGGGGTAACTTTGCGATTTGGCCCTCGATTATTTACAACTAAGGGCCTCGTGTTATTTACCCGCATTGTTAAGTCCCCGGTTAGTTTGTTAATTATTTGGAAAGCCTTAACTTTCATTGTTGACGCTTTTAACCCTTCTCGTACGAATTTGATCATAACTTTCTCGTTTTAAAACGGAACTTCGCGGAATTTATATAGTACATTCTAGTGAGCGTATTTTACTGTTACAAAGCCTCGGGTACGTCAAAGGGTCACTCAGAGGTATAATTAAACATGTTGACACAGTTAACCCCTATAGCTTGTAATCTCTCACTTTCTTCCGCGTTTCGCTTCCGTACGATCCATGATTTATTCGTTTGTAGGTACGAGCATCGTTTAGGGTTACTACACAGTATACTTACCCTTGTTTGACATTTATAACCCTCGAATTTACATACTTTCAAGGTTTGTCAACTTCAGTCCTTTATTTGATATTAAATGCCACGTGTAACTCAAGACACGTGTCAATACATTATTGGACACAAAATTTCGAGGTGTTACATCCTCACCCCCTTAAAATAAATCTCGACCCGAGATTTACTCAAACAAATAGGGATATTTCTCTTTCATCGTGGATTCAACTTCCCACGTGAATTCGGGACCTCTCCTGGCATCCCATTTAACCTTAACTATCGGTACATGTTTCACTCGAAGCTTCTTTACTTGTCGGTCTTCAATCGACAAAGGCTTCTCCACAAACTTCAAGCTCTCATCTATATGCACATCTATGTGTGGGATCACCAATGATTCATCAGCGAAGCACTTCTTTAGATTGCAGATGTGGAACACGTTGTGAATTCCGTTGAGCTCTTCTGGTAAGTTCAACTTATAGGCAACTGACCCGACACGTTCGATAACCTCGAAAGGTCCTATGTATCTCGGGCTCAGTTTACCCTTCTTACCGAAACGCATCACCCCCTTCCAGGGTGATACCTTTAGTAACACTTTTTCACCTACCTCGAAGTGAAAATCCTTACGCTTTGGATCAGCGTAACTTTTCTGCCTATCACGGGCAGCTTTTGAGACGTTCCCGAATCTGGACAATCTTGTCCGTTGTTTCGAAAACTATCTCTGGTCCTGATAATTGGACCTCTCCCACTTCCGCCCAACAAACAGGCGATCTACACTTCCTACCGTATAATGCCTCGAAGGGCGCAGCCTTTATGCTGGTATGGTAGCTATTGTTGTAGGAGAATTCGATTAGTGGTAGGTTCTTATCCCAA
The DNA here is from genome assembly GCF_002127325.2 of Helianthus annuus. Lineage (NCBI taxonomy): Eukaryota > Viridiplantae > Streptophyta > Magnoliopsida > Asterales > Asteraceae > Helianthus > Helianthus annuus. The sequence goes on along the minus strand of NC_035446.2, from coordinate 145,277,031 downwards.
CTACCACCCAAATCGATTGCACATGCCCGCAGCATGTCTTCTAACGTTTGAATAGTACGCTCACTCTGACCGTCTGTCTGAGGATGGTAAGCCGTACTAAAGTTCAAACGTGTGCCCAAAGATTGTTGGAAACTCTTCCAGAAGTGAGACGTGTATCTAGTATCTCGATCAGAGATAATACACACAGGTATGCCATGTAAGGCTACAATCTTATCAACATACAGCTGGGCTAAGGTGTCGGAGCTATATGTCTCCTTTATGGGTAAGAAATGAGCTGACTTAGTCAGTCTATCGACTATAACCCATATTGTGTCGTTTCCTTTGCTCGTTTTTGGTAACTTGGTGATAAAATCCATAGTTACACACTCCCACTTCCATTCAGGAAGTTCAGGCTGTTGTAGCAAGCCATATGGCTTTTGATGCTCAGCCTTGACTTGCGCACAAGTTAAGCATTTGGCTACATAAGCGGCTACAGACTTTTTCAAGCCTATCCACCAATAATTTGCCTTTAAATCCTGATACATTTTATCTGCTCCAGGATGGACAGAATATTTGGAACTATGGGCTTCCTGGAGGATAACATCTCGTAGTCCTCCATAAATAGGAACCCATATTCGCCCATTCAATCTCAAAATTCCATCCTTGCTAAGAGTTAACTGCTCCTCAGTTACTCCTAACTTTTCTTTAGGATAATTAGCTTCCAACACAGCCTCTCGCTGTGCGGCTAATATCCTTTCAATCAAGTTATTCTTGACTTCAATGCTCTTAGCATTGATTCGGATGGGTTTCATCCTTTCCTTCCGGCTCAGAGCATCAGCGACTACATTCGCCTTGCCGGGATGGTATCTGATCTCACAATCATAATCATTTAAGGTTTCCATCCAACGGCGTTGCCTCATGTTCAGCTCTTTCTGGTTGAACAGATGTTGAAGGCTCTTGTGATCTGAATAGATCACAAACTTGATTCCGTATAGATAATGCCTCCACAGTTTTAGTGCGAATACAACGGCACCCAACTCCAAGTCATGGGTGGTGTAATTCTTTTCGTGCACCTTTAATTGCCTCGAAGCATAGGCAATCACCTTGCCTTTCTGCATGAGCACACACCCCATGCCAGTGTGTGACGCGTCGCAGTAAACTACGAACTCTTCAGTACCCTCCGGTAGCGTCAACACAGGAGCGTTGCTTAGCTTTTGCTTTAAGATATCAAAGGATTCTTGCTGCTTAGGGCCCCAAACAAATTTTATCTTCTTCTTGGTTAGAGAAGTTAAGGGCGCAGCTATCCTTGAGAAATTTTCAATGAATCTTCTGTAGTATCCTGCTAACCCCAGGAAACTACGGATCTCTGTAGGCGTCTTTGGCTCTTGCCAATTCATGACCGCCTCTACCTTAGCGGGATCCACCTGGATACCACGCTTGCTTACGACATGTCCAAGAAATTGGACTTCTCGTAGCCAGAATTCGCATTTAGAGAATTTGGCATAGAGTTTCTCGCGATGCAGCAATTTGAGAATGCATCGTAGGTGTTTCTCATGGTCAGCTTTATTCTTTGAATAGATAAGAATGTCGTCGATGAATACGATGACGAATTTGTCTAAGTATGGCTTGTCGACGCGGTTCATGAGATCCATGAACGCAGCCGGTGCATTTGTGAGCCCAAAAGGCATCACTAGGAACTCGTAGTGACCGTATCGAGTCCTAAATGCTGTTTTATGTACGTCTTTATCTCTGACCTTCAGCTGATGGTAGCCCGACCTCAAGTCGATCTTTGAGAAATAGCTAGCCCCTTGCAACTGATCGAACAAATCATCGATCCTTGGCAATGGATATCTCTTATTTATCATGACCTTATTAAGTTCACGATAATCGATGCATAGACGCATCGATCCGTCCTTCTTCTTAACAAAAAGGACAGGTGCTCCCCAGGGAGATGAACTAGGCTTGATGAAACCTTTTGCTAACAATTCATGCAGCTGGGTCCTCAATTCCTTCATTTCAGTTGGTGCTACTCTGTAGGGTGCTCTAGCAATGGGAGCTGCTCCAGGGATGATATCTATTCTGAATTCCACTTGCCTATCTGGTGGCAACCCAGGTAGATCTTCGGGGAAAACTTCTGGATACTCCGAAATGACAGGAATGTCCTCTATCTTTGGTTTGGGCTCTTCAATTATCACATGTGCCATGTAGATGACACAGCCTCTTTTTAAGCATCTTGAAGCCTTGAGCATAGTTACATTCTCGGGCAATCCATACTACGTATCCCCTCGAATGGTGAGCGATTCACCAGTCGGGGTCTTTAGCACTATTTGTTTTCTGTTGCAGACGATCTGGGCCTGGTTGTGCGATAACCAGTCCATAGCCAGAACGATGTCAAAACCAGCCAGATTAAAGGGAAGTAGAGATAGAGGAAAAGAATGGTTCTTAATGGATATCATACATCCATCTAATATAGTGGAGACGGTTTCTACCGTGCCGTCTGCTAGCTCTACCTCGTATTTCACATTTAGGGTTTTGACAGGCATATTCAACAGTTTGCAAAATTTTTGGTCTATGAAGGATTTATCAGCGCCTGAATCGAAAAGTACTCTTGCAAAGACATTATTCACGAGAAAAGTACCTGTGATTACGTTATCGTCTTGCAAAGCTTCCTTCACATCCATTTTGAAGACTCTAGCATTGTTCTTCTTGGTTTCTTCCGTCTTCTTGGCAAATTTGGGGCAGTTGCTCTTAATGTGCCCCTTCTCATTGCAGTTATAGCAGGTCGCATCTTTAATCTTCTTACAGTCCACAGTCTTGTGGTCCTTGGACTTGCACAGTCCACAAGTATGCGACTTCGACTGGGACTGTGAGTTCGACCCAAGCCTACATTTCCCAAAGTGGAATTTCTGGCAGTTTTTGCACTTGGGCTTCTCTCCGGATTGTTGCCCATCTTTCCTCGACTCTGTCCCTCTCTTGCCATCACCGTTCCCACGGTGCTTCTTTCCCGACCTTCGTGAGGTATCGTCCTCACGCTTCCTCTTCTCGGCCTCTTTATTCCTCAGTGATCTCAGTCGGACCGCGTCCATTGTGAGGGACAAAGAGAGGTCAGTTACAGACCTGAAGGTCGTTGGCCGAGAGGCCTTCACACTTGCCTTTATCGCGGGTTCTAACCCCCCGATAAAACGAGCGATTCTCCTTGGCTCCGGGGTTACTAGATATGGAACCAAGCGAGACATCGTGTTGAAGCTCGTCAAGTAGGCTTGGCAGTCCAGGTTTGTCATCACTAATGATACAAAATCGGACTCTATCTTCTCCACCTCATGCTGAGGGCAGTAATTTTCTTTGATGAGAGAAACGAATTCCTCCCACGTCATGCTGTATAGCACGGCTTTTCCCGAGGCCTGAACCAGCGCCCTCCACCAAGCTAGGGCCTCGCCCTTAAACGATTGCGACACAAACTTCACTACGTCCCTTTCCGCACAGCCACTGATGTCCACCACAGTGTCCATCTCATCCAGCCACGTCATACAATCGACGGAACCTTTCTCCCCTGTGAAGTCTCGGGGTTTACAAGACACAAAGTACTTGTAGGTGCAGCCCCTGGCACCGGATGCATCAGTATACTCTCTTTCACGACGAACACTGTTTTCATTTGACGAGTGATTGTCGTCGTCCTTTTTGGGTTTGGAGAGGGGTTTGGATAATGGTTTGCTGTGGGATTTTGAGTGTGTCTTCGGCTTTGATGGTGGTTTGGAAACGTTTCTGCTTCGAGATTCGGTATATTGTCGATCTAGAGCTGCTTGAACAGCGTTGTCGACTAGAGCCTTTAATTGAGCGCCCGTTAAATGTACTTGGGCATTATCATAATCATCTTCACTTGTATGACTATTTTCTCCATTAGGATTCGCCATAGTAGCTTGTATCTGCTGCAGAAGATAATGAAAATTTTTATTTAGGAGTTTATTATAGAATTGTCTTTTATGGCAATTCATTAACCATGGTAACGAAGACCATATCTGGTTAATTTGTTACTCACTTTATATTTAGGATTTGAACATACTTATCCTAATCACAATTAATATTGTTATTGTCTCGAGGACGTTATTATAATATTAGCCGAGATTACAGAGAATCAAGGTATGAAGGTTTGGACCGTAGTTCTTTTGTCCCCTTCTGACAGGGAGTCATAGACCACCACTGTCTTTTTTCTTATTATGATAATAATTATGGCCCGTAGGCACTACATCACTAATGGATGTTTGATAGGGTTGGCCCGTAGGCACTACATCGCTAATGGATGTTTAACAAGTGATCATCTTCATTGATGATTTAACCCATGATTTATTATATCATTAATTTGGGCTTTGGAATCCTTTAATGGATTCTTGTATAAGAATGACGTGTGCGATTTTAACGAATCACATCTGTCATGATTGTTAACATGCTTACAGAGGTAAACAGGGAATCTGAATCTTTTAATTAGGTCTTACCATCTTGGCCGGATCTTAAAAGACACCTGGCTAGGTTTCACTCTTAAGATTCTTTATTTAGGCAGATCAAATTAAAAGGAATGATTTCGATTTACTTCATATATAGTAATAACAAAATGAAATTCATAACATAACATTCCAAAATTTCAATACGATTACACGCTGCCCTAAACGGGACTTTTAAACAAGTACATACCTACATACAGGTTTAATAAAAGACAGGTCCACGTAGGGACTAATACAAGATAGATGTCCGCGTAGGGACTGAAAGATAAGTCCACGTAGGGACTGAAATACGATAAATGTCCACGCAGGGACTAAAGTGTAAGTACAACAATCCATGAGGAGACTAAGGGTCTCGTTTCTTCTTCTTGCCCTTCAGTAGGTTTGCCAAGCCCTTGAGGAATCCTCGGTGGCTCTTACGTTCTTCCTCGAAGTCTCTTTCCACACGGCTCAAACGGTGGAGTATTTCTTCTTGTAAAGGTGGGGAAAAACGTGGTTGTGGCGCCGGTTGCGGAACTGGAGGTCTAGGAGGTGCTGGATACCCATGAGCTGAGTAGTCCGGTACTCCCATGTTTCCAAAAGCTCCGTCTGGATAGCGGGCATTATACCTAGCCGCTACCACATATGGGTCGCGCTCATAGTTGTAGTTGTAATGTGCGTGCGATGACGGTTCGAACGGGTTGTATGCCGTTGGGTCCGTGTACGCAGGTATTGGGTGGTCATACCCAAATGGTGGCGAAGACGGTGCAACTGGTGCGGAGTTCGCCTCCTGTGCTGGACTTGCAGGTCCTTCTTCTGGTAGTGGCGGGTAGTGGCTACTACTAGAGTGTCGAGGGGTGCTGAAGTGGAATTCCCCTCCTCGTGTGGACATACGGGCGTTTGTCCTCCTACGCCTTGGCGGATCAGGCATTACTGGCTGCACCGGTGGCGGAGGTGGTGGCGTAACTGCCACGAAACGTGGATCCTCGGAGGGATGTTGCGGCTGTTGTGATGTCTATGGCGTGTAGTACCACTCGTGTTGATTAAACAACGCCATGAAGCTATCTGGTCCCTGATAGGGTGTGCCATGAAAGGATGACCCATCAGAGATTTCTATTGGATGCGTGGGCGTACCGCGAGCAGGTTCTGTCGGATCTGTGTCCTCGTCCATATGGTCTTCGGAGAAGTGATCTTGTGGTCCTAACGGAACAAAGCCTGCAGGCTCCTGAATGTAGTCAGCTGGGTTAAACTGACCTCTGAAGTATGGAGTAGGGTCGTCAAAATTGCGGTGCCATACCGAACGCTGTAGAGGCATGTAGGAGGGTTGAGGGTTGTTGGGATCATTCTCGGAATCTGGCCCGAACGAGTGACGGTACGATGGCGTCGAGCTGTGCGAGGTGGAATGCCTCGCAGGTTCGAAAAGGTTTCTCCGTCTTTGCGGTTCTTCACTCCTTGTGGTCGAAGGAGCTCGCGTATTTGAAGGTCCAGCTTCGTGATCGTCGTGAGTAACGATCTCTCCTCTGCCTCTTCTTCCTCTTCCTCTTCCTTGGAAAATTACAGGTGCCATATTTCCTGCTTTTAAAACTTTAAATAACAATAATAAAAGAAAAAGACAAACTTGGATTTGCAGGTCGCGGATTTAAAACATCCTCAATCGAAACTCTCTGATATACAGATAATTGAGCATGATCACCGATTGGTCGACTTTCTTCAAAATCAACATCTGCTCGTCCAGTGCTGCTCTGTGGATCCATTAAAAAAAACAATTGAATGAAACCCTAACACACAAGAACGAAAACTGCAATTTGAGAATTATAAAAAGTTTGAAACTGATTCGGATGATAATTACCAGGATATTAGTGTAACGAACTTCTCGCTCGTTGATTGAATGAAGAGACGAATTTGCCCCCAGCTGATTGAATTAATTGTCTGATTTAACCTTATTTAAGAAAAAACGAATCAGGACACGTGTATGGCTAATATTGTCGCGTATGTAATGTACGATTAGGTAATTTGTACCCTACACTTTACCTATATATATATATATATATATATATATAGTGGAGATCCTGCGGAAAGTGTGTTTTTCCTAGAAAGTGTAGGAAGCGATATAGGCAATCAAATGAGTGTGTTTAATGGTTGAGATCATTTTGGTGGCATTTTGGTAATACACGTGTCTATAAAATATGCTAATTTAATTGATTGGGGGTAAATGTGTCATTTAAGTTGTTTTAAATAAGGAAATAACTACCAATCATAAAACCACCTCCAAAAATGTCGCAAATTTTTTTCTCTCTCTCTAATCCCTCACATTTGAAAACACCAAATCATATAAAAAATAACAATAAATCAGATCTAGAGGTGTTCATAGTAGTGTGTTTTATCGATAAAACATAATGTGACGAACTAGTGACTTACTGCTAAAACACAACATCAAGAATGCCAAAATCATATCAACCAATAACTGATTGTGATGAAACAGTAACTGGAACTACTAACTGATAAAACACATTGTGATGAAACCAGTAACTGATAAAACACAACATCAAGAATGCCAAAATCACATCAACCAGTAACTGATAAAACACATTGTGATGAAACAGTAGATAAAATACAAAAGAACATGCCATTCATGAATCATAACTGGTATAACACATGTGATGAAACCGGTAATTGATAAAACACAACATCAAGAATGCCAAAAATCATATCAACCAGTAACTACTAAAACACATTGTGATGAAACCAGTAGCTGATAAAACACAACACCAAGAATGCCAAAATCACATCAACCAGTAAATGAAAGAACACATTGTGATGAAACAGTAACTGAAACCAGTAACTGATAAAACACATTGTGATGAAACCAGTAACTGATAAAACACAACGTGGACCAGCAACTGATAAAACACAACAACAAGAATGCCAAAAATCATATCAACCAGTAACTGATAAAACACATTGTGATGAAACAGTGACCGAAACTAGTAACTGCTAAAACACATTGTGATTAACCCAGTAACTTATAAAACACAACGTGAAGAAGTTGTTAAGGATTTGAACTTCGTAATTTAAAGTAACTGCCCTTTTGAAATCGTAATGATTTGAAATTGTCAAAGAGATATACGTTTCCATAAATATCTGGATAGTTAGTTTAGGATATATAATATTCCAAAATTAAATTAATAATCAAATTACCATCATGCCCTTTTGAATATTAAAACTAAAAGCCACATGTCACCTCCCTATTGCTTCATAGACTTTCTAGGAAACTTAGGCTTTCTAGCCAACTCCCAATATATATATATATATAGAGTAGGGATCCTGCGGAAAGTGTGTTTTTCCTAGAAAGTCTAGGAAGCGATCTTGGCCATCCAATGGGTGTGTTTAACGGTTAAGATGAAGTCAATGGCAATCTTGTAATTTTTTAGTTTATTTAATTCATTGTTTTAAAAGACTAGGGGCAATTTTGTCAATATATCGTGTTTTAAATCAATTAGATAACCGTCAGTCAAACCCAGTTGTCATACCCCGATTTCCACGTGTATCACCGGTGGGCCCGGTGGGGGATTACCGTGACGTAGTTGGCAACAATATAGTCAAACCACACAATTATATGAATGCACAGCGGAAGCATAAAGATAAATATAATTCAACCTTTGATTGTAATATCGAATGTATCACAAATAGTCGAATGGTATCCACAGGGGATCAAAATAATAATAAAAATATTGTTCAACAGACAAGGCATCAAAGCTTGCGAGACTTCTTAAGATGCTAAGGAGCTATAACCAGCCGATTACGTGTAGTACCTGCACTCAATCTTTTTGGGAAAATACGTCAGTTTACACTGGTAAATACATTCAACCGACACTTTTGTAAAATGTTTATTAAAATTGATTTGAATGCACTAGGCACAAACTCTTTTATAACTTGGGAGAATTATTTAATATTATAATCTTATGAACGAATTACATGTTCCTTCTTTGCGTTCAGTAGCCCGGATCTAGTCCGGGTTAAAGATCAATAGACACACCACTTTGCGTAAAACCGAGGTGGGTAAACCAACGGTTACGTCTTTTATTAATATAGACATAATGCCGGGTGTACGCCTACACCCGGATGTCGAGGTCGTGGCCATTTCGTAAAATGATGCCTAGGATATCCGGGACATGGTCATTAACCCCCCAAAGGCTTTTAAGTAACAAGACTGTTTAAACGAGCCGATCAAATTATTCAATTAACCACCAAATGATGGAAGATTTGATGCTCGATCAAGCGGTATTTTATATATACCGTAACCCAAGCCCGTAATACGGAAAATAAGTTAAAAGTATTTACCTTTGCAAGTATTGTCCTTAATTGATTAAATCACAGATATCTTTTACTGGGGCTCCTATTCTGGAACGAAGGTTTTAAAATAACCTATTAGAATCCTAACGGGTCTTTATATTAGCCATAGCCTAGCCCGGTCAGTTTCAAGGGATAGATACGGTTTAATCGCGTGAAAGGAGAAAACCGAGAATGGAATGTGATTCTGACCCAACAAGTTCGAAGACTTGTTTTATATGGGTTTAATATTCACACTCTGGATTTTGGGGTCAAAATAATATGGTTTGACCCGTATCGGCTAATTTATGTAAACTAGTTACATAAGCCGAACCGTGCGCGCAATAGGCGCAACGGGTAACCGTAAGAGTCCTACACTTGTTTCCCAAGTCAATATGCCTTAAAGAGGTTGTGGTATCAGTAGGATAGCTTCCGTGATGCCCGTAACGAGTTTAAGTTCATTATACGCCCCGTAGGGGTTTTCCGGTCATTTTAAAGACTTTTAAAGGAGGTTTTAGAGTTCTACAGGAATATGAGTTTCCCGATCAGTTTATAAAGTCTAAAATACTTTATTTATTATTTAAAATCAGTAGCAACTGGAATCGGGTCAAAAGACTTTATAGAACTCAAGTTTTGGCCGAAAAGGGCATATTCGGTATTTACCGAACCGTAGCCATAACCGTAGGTTATGAGCAGGTTAAAAAAATGATTAAAAATCTTTAAAAATCCCGAAATATTAATTTACAATAGTGAGTAAAAGGTTTGGTGATGAAATCTTGGTTTAGGTAGGCGTTATGCTAATCGCGCCGTTTATTACAAAAGTTTCTTTTAATTGCGCTATTTAGCATAACTCCTATTCTAGACCTCGGATTGGCGTGAAACTTTAGGGACATGCTTAGAATTTAGTAAGCAAGGCTATGGTCCCTTCACGTGTCCGAAATACTCGTTTTATTTTGAAAAGGGCGTTACGGTCAACTTTTAAGCAATTAACGGAAATGCGTAAAAGACTCGGACAACAACGAACCGGTCACGGAGGGTAATACCATCACGTGACCTGGTCCTAAGAGAGTCCTAAGGCATGTCTACATTACACTAAAACGGGTCAGAACTGAAGTCAAAGCAAAAGTCAAACTTTTGCGACATTCGGCTCCGAACCGGGTCAATATAGCAAATGGCCGAATCAAACGAGCTTAGACAAGTTTATATACTTAATATCACGTTTTATAAGTGTTCCAACAGGTTTCATATCACCTATATTACAGATTATGCAAGAATCGCAAAAATGGCTTTCTGTTGACTTTTTAAGTATACGTTTGACTCGACATTTGAACTAGTTAGAGTGGTGATCAGGGGAAACCCTTTTAGAGGTTTATTACCCACATAAATACCAACACATAACTACTTTTGATTCGACAATTCACTGGATCATTCGTGATTTATCGCAAAGTCAATCGTTAGTTACGACGGATTGACTTTTAAGCTAAACTAAGCAAAAACAAGGCCATAGAAGGTTTGGCATACTTACAGAGACTTAGAGCACGACTTAGAATTATAGAAGAACACTTGGGAGCTTCAGGAATGAGTAGAAGATGTGTTTTGAGGTGTGATGAACTTATGCACAATGTAGGCCTATTTATAGTGAAAAAATGACCTCTAGATCATTACAACTCAGGCTGCAAGTGAGTATGGATGTTCAGCAGGTGTCCTAAGGTGCTAGGGGTCAGGTAGAGGGCACCCATGCCTCATTGATTGCTCACAAGTTCGTCTACAAGCTAAATCATTGAATCTGCCCATACTTTCTGCATCTGTATGGTTCACGCGGCCCGCATGGAAGATCAGGCAGACTTGTACGCGGGTCGCCTGAGTTCTCATAACAGAACGCGTAATTGCAGAAGGCTCGCGGCCCGCGTTAACTTATGTGTAACCTTTACGCGGCCCGCGTTAGGTTTATTTTTCAAGATTTTTGAATCTTTTATAATCATTGCCAAAATCTTGGAAATTAATAACGAAATCTTTCTGACCTTTCGGGTTTGAAGGGGTAACTTTGCGATTTGGCCATCGATTATTTACAACTAAGGGCCTCGTGTTATTTACCCGCATTGTTAAGTCCCCGGTTAGTTTGTTAATTATTTGGAAAGCCTTAACTTTCATTGTTGACGCTTTTAACCCTTCTCGTACGAATTTGATCATAACTTTCTCGTTTTAAAACGGAACTTCGTGGAATTTATATAGTACATTCTAGTGAGCGTATTTTACTGTTACAAAGCCTCGGGTACGTCAAAGGGTCACTCAGAGGTATAATTAAACATGTTGACACAGTTAACCCCTGTAGCTTGTAATCTCTCACTTTCTTCCGCGTTTCGCTTCCGTACGATCCCTGATTTATTCGTTTGAAGGTACGAGCATCGTTTAGGGTTACTACACAGTATACTTACCCTTGTTTGACATTTATAACCCTCGAATTTACATACTTTCAAGGTTTGTCAACTTCAGTCCTTTATTTAATATTAAATGCCACGTGTAACTCAAGACACGTGTCAATACATTATTGGACACAAAATTTCGAGGTGTTACACCAGTTCCTAATTTCACGCGATTTTCCCTCTCTCTCTCCAAACCCATCTTCGAAACCCCAATCCCTACCAAAAATAGCTACAATCATGCAAGAAGATAACTTTAGAAAGGATGGAGAGCACCAGATCAAATTAAAACACTTCTCCATCTCCACCATCTCCAAGTTCATCATCACCATTCAAATACTGTTCGTATCATCGTCGTTTTCTTGACGATGTGTTTTAACAGCAAGCAAATTAATACAGTTGTGTTTTAGCAGCAACATGATTCATACAGTTGTGTTTTAACAGCATTCAGATTCATACAGTTGTGTTTTAACAGCAAGCAGATTCATACAGTTGTGTTTTAGCATTCAGATTCATACAGATGTGTTTTAACAGCAAGCAGATTCATACAGTTGTGTTTTAACAACAAGCAGATTCATACAGTTGTGTTTTAGCATTCAGATTCATACAGTTGTGTTTTAACAGCAAGCAGATTCATACAGTTGTGTTTTAGCATTCAGATTTATACAGTTGTGTTTTAACAGCAAGCAGATTCATAGGTTGTGTTTTACCATCCATGCTGGTAATGCTGGAGGATTTCTTGACGCTGTGTTTTAACAGCAAGCAGATTACAAAACAGTAATCTGCCAATAACAAAACCACCTTTATATTATGGGATCTATAAAAAAATTGACTTTAGCCCTGTAAACTGTTAAAACACAGCACCAAGAACATGCTGATAATTTCCAGTAATCTTCTGAACAATGGAATATGCGATTGGTTTAGATTTCGAAAACAAATTATTTAGAAAATCGTGGAGAAAAACAATTACAAAATATGGACATGGATAGTTAGTTAATGAAGATAAATTCCAAAAATAAAAATAGAATGTGAAAGTACACAATTGCCCTTCTAGTTAAAAATCTTCAATGACACATGTCGCATTCTGATTGCTTCCTAGACTTTCTAGGAAAAACTCCATTTCTACCCAACTCCTACTCTCTCTCTCTCTCTCTCTCTCTCTCTATATATATATATATATATATATATATATATATATATATATATATATATATATAGGATAGGGATCATGAGTGAACAACATCCTTGGTTGTGAACCTTGTGAACCAATCCTAGCCACACATCTTATTTAGACTTTATTAATATTTAAATTATTCTAAAGGGTGATAATGTAATTTAATATGGACTTATTTATGGTAACTACAGTAATATAAATCAAAATATTAACTTTATTCCTTAAATATTGAATTTCATCTCTAAATTAGTTACAAAATCAAATACAAGGAAAAAGATGATTTGTTTTTATGATTATTGTAAGTTCTTATGGCAAAACACAAAAATGTGTTAATCAATAGTGATTGCATCATCACATGTTTCTAGAGTTTCGAATGAATTGCAACAAATTATTCTTAGACAATTTTGTGGTGTTTTTTTAAGTAAACATTTTTTTTGTGGTTTTCCTAGACTGGTTTCTGATTTTATTTGTACCACTAGTGGTTTTTTTCAAGAAGATTTTTTTTTTTGTAAATCATAATTCTCTTAGAAACAGTTTTTAATGATTTGTGAACAACTATCTCAAATACTTGTTATACACATATGTATAATGCTGAAAACCATATCAGATGCTTGTTATACACATATGTACAGTGCCAAACAACCATCTTAAAAACTTATTATACACATATGTATATCATTAAGATTCATATGTGTATGTTACAAATATGTATATGTAACTTGATTGATTTTATAATTTATAAGAATATATACACATATGTACAATGCCAAATAACCATCTCAGGTCTTTGTTATACATGCATGTACATTGCTGAACTAAGATATCATTAACTTCTAGTTAGCTGTATATTATGAATGTACATGTGTGTACATAATTTTCTAAAATATGAATACATATATTACATATATGTATAGAGAATGTAATTAAATATTTTTAATTATGTTTTAATGGAACAATATTTGATAATGTTTGTATTTTTTAAAATTATCAAGTTAGGTAATTGGTGAGAGAAAAAAAAAGTGTAAAGAATGTAATTAAATGTTCTTTAAACTGGAAAGAGAAACTAGGAGAGAGAAAAAACAATTAATTAATTAGAGAGAGGAAAATACAATTATACCCTTATGTCTATTAAAACACATGGAAGTTATAAAAAATAATTACCATCTTGCCACTAAAGAAAAAATCTAGATCTACAAAATCAATGGTCAAGATAAGTTCACTTTGTTCACAAAAACATCATTGTTCACTCATGAACCCTACCCTATATATATATATATGGGATGGTTCAAATGAAAACCACTTTCATTGCGAAAACTCAAAAACTAACTAAAAAGCCTAAAAAACACAAAAAAAAATCCAATTTTTTTTTTATAAAAATCGCTAGTTTTTTTATATAAAAAAAACTTTTTTTTTCAAAAAAAAAAACAATTTTTTGTAGTGCACATGTGTAATAATTTGCATGTGTAGTACACATACACATGTGTAATATCACACATGTGCACTACAATTTTTTTTAAGTTTTTTTTTTATATAATTTAAATGGCGAAAATTGGTATGCAAAAAAAAGTTTGGTATGTTTTTTAGGCTTTTTTAGTTAGTTTTCGAGTTTTCGCGATAACTAGTGGTTTTCATTTGAACCTTCCCCTATATATATATAGTGTAGGGTTCAAATGAGAAGAAATTTTTTGTAAGAATAAAAAAGAAGAAATTTTAACCAATAAGAATGCTTCATTTTACTTCATTTAATTTTTGTATTTAATATTAGTGTAAGGGCATATTGGTAAACTTAGATAGATCATTAATTGGTAGTCTTCCTCATAAATAACTAACTACATTAAATTTGTAACTTATTTTAAAAAAAATATATATTTTTTCAAAGAAGAAAAAAAATTAAATTATAGTGTAGGATAAATTACGAGGTGTGTAGGATGGTTTACGAGCTATGTAGGATAAATTTCAATATTTGTAGGATAAATTTCAAAACGTGTAGAGTGAATTTTGATGTGTGTAGGCAAAATTTTTAGTGTGGAGGATGATAGTATTTATGACTAATTAATTAATCAAAGATAATAATAAATGAGATGAGAGAAAAACTATTTAATGTTTTACAATTATATCATTTGTTCTTTTTCTTCTCAATTTAATTTTCTTCTCAAATGAACCTCCCCCTATATATATATATATATATATATATATATATATATATATATATATATAGGGTAGGGATCAAGAGTGAACCATGTTTAAATTGTGAACAAAAGCGAACAGATCCTGGTCGTTGGATGATGAGATCTTGATTATAGGACTTAAATGGTTGTTAAATTAAATAAAACAATAAATTGGTATATAATAACCGAATAAGGGTATAGTTGTAATTTTTTGTTCTCTCAAATCACATTGTTATTTATTTTTAGAAGCCACTAACAATGATTTCCATTTTTTTATCGTGATCCCAACTAAATCGCATATTACATATTTTTTTTTTAATTTGGTGAATACATTATCCTTTTTTTTTAATATTAAATACATATGACCTTATATGCAAATGCTGCAGTTATCATAATATTATTTAATATTCTTTTGCACACATACGTGAAATACTATAATACATGTATGTATAATGGTTATAACATATTAATGTTGATAAGTAAACAAATATGTACATATGTGTATAAAAACAAACATTCATTTAAACAACAATCATACACATTTTTATAAAGAACAAACATTCACTGAACATCAACTGCAAGTATATACACATGTGTATAAAAACTAATTGCTTAGTGAACAACAATTATACACATGTGTATAAAAAACAAATAGTCACTTAACGACAACTATACACATGTGTATAAAAAAACAAAGAGTCACTTAAAAACAACTATACACATGTGTATAAAAACAAATACTCACCAAACAACTACTAAATATATACAAAAAGAATTAAAAAGTGATAATTTGTATTTGTTCTATATGAATATTTTTAAATGAGGAAAACATAAATTAAATCGATAAACGTTCTTATTAAATACATACACAAACTTTATTTCAAAATATATAATTGATTATGGTTTGTTATATAAGAAAACTATTGCGGATTACGAAGGTTAAAGTATTGATCTAAAATTAACAATTTTATTATCAAACAAAGTGTTGCGTGAATAAGAAAAAAATAATATATGAATGTGTAGAATACTCCAGAAAAACCATAATGACAATGAATAAACTGATGCAAAGATATAAGAAACTGGTGAATATTGTTTTGTTCGAATATTGAATTTTGTAATCTTGATAATATTGGATCAATAAATTAAAAATCACATGAAATATAGGAAACGGTTACCTAACATGGTAACTGATTTTGATTAATCAATTTTAAAATCTTTTTACAATTAAAAAAATTAAGTTAAATGACAATCCTACCCTTATATTTAATGAAGAAGATCTATGGCCAGGATCTGTTCATTTTGTTGACAAATAGGGAAGTGTTCACAAATATATATATATATATATATATATATATATATATATATATAGGGAGAAGATCATGCGAGAACCGCGAGAACCAATGTGAACACAACAAAAAATGCCTAAAAATAGCTACAAATCACACAAAATTTTTTTTTTAATATTTTTTATATAAAAATCGCTACTTTTCGAAGCCAAAAAAAAAAAATTTTGGCCATTAAAAGTAGCGATTTGAGCATAAAAAATATTAAAAAAAAAGTTAGATTTTATTTTTTATTTTTTTAGATTTTTTTTTTAGATTTTTTTAGGTTTTTTTGGGGGTTTAGTTTTTAGCATTTTAGCTTGGGGGGGGGGTGTGTAACAACTGCCACTAAAATCAATAGTTAGGACAATAATTAGTCAATAAGAAAACCCTAATTGAGACACCCAAGTAATTTTGCACTAACCCTAAAAATTTCAGAATGATCAGAATCAGGATCAGGGCCCCTAAAACTCAAGGGGGGCAAACCCTAGTTGATAATTATCTAAAATATTACGTTGCTTAAAGCTGATTGGCCAAAATTTTTGATTCATGCAAGCTAGTCCCGAGCCTAGGCAGCCTATAATTAGACTGCTTAGCTTACGGACCGTAAAGGGTCAGGCTTACGGTCCGTAAGGGAGCCCCAAAAATTGCTATAAATAGCCGACATTGGCATTAGAATTCTGGTGTTAAAACGTTGCACAAACCTTCTGTGAACGTTGAGTTATTCCGAAATCAGTCTAAACACACACACACGATCACGAGGTGCTGCCGCAATCAGGGTAATAACTCGATCGCTATTACGATTCAACGTCCGATCGATTATAACTATCCAACGATTGTCCGAGTGCTGCTCAAATTGAGCTTGTACATTGTTATTCATTGTGATTTCAACTTGAATGTTTGAGTGCTGTTCGAATTCGGACTATGCTCTGTCATTCGTTGTGAATCCATTGGATTATTAAGTATCGCACTTGATAATAGTTGTGAGGGTTTAATCTCGTGAATTGACGTAACTGCTGAATTAGTTACTAATCCCGTTTGTGTGTGCATTGTTATTTAAATTAGGTTAGAAGGCTAATCAGTAAAGCTTATACTGTGCTCGTAAATCTGCAATGTGAGTCATTCCACTTTTATAAACTCTTTTCTCACAGTTTGTGAGTCATTCTCTTTTTATCAACTGTTTACAAAACTCCAAATTATTTTTAAAGTTATAATTACAGGGATTAAGTCTATGTAATCACCAAGTTACAGCCGGTATGTGGGGTTTTGTATACATTACTTATTTCCCGTCACACTTGGACAAACGGGTGGCCAAGGGGTGATCTGACCACAGTCACAGACACCATTGGACAAATGGGCTAGCCAATGGATGGTCGAGTGACAAATACTGTGGGTAGTTGGTTTGATATCAGAAACATTGTAATTCCCCTTAATACTGTAGATTATAACAAATGTGTCGTTTTCAGTAAAATGAATGATTCACTCAGTATTTCCCCGCTGACAAAACCTTTTTCAAACATGTTTCAGGTGATCTGGTATGTGCAAAGAAAAGTGCCGTGGAGCACTCCCAGCTTAGAAAAGTGGCTCAATGTAAATAAATAAATGAACATGTTTTGAAAATAAAGATTTCCCTGAGAAATCACATTATTGTAAATTTCGGGAATTTATCCCTAAGTTATGAAACGAGCAGTTTAAATTATTAAAAGATCCGGTTTTAAAAAGACTTCCGCTATCGTCTAAATTAAATACCACGGGATTCCTGGCCCGCGGCTCCTGAAACGGGTCAAACCGGGTCGGGGGCCGTGACAGGAAAAGGTGGTATCAGAGCCACTATTTTAAGCTTACTGATTAAGCTCATTGTTCTAAATGATTTAAGCCTATTACAATTAGGAAAATGTTTATTTGTCATTCTGTGAATATGTGTGCATTAACTGACTAATTGTTAAAATTACAGTATGGGTAAAGAAAAAATTTCTGCTATCTATCGCAAATTAGATAGTACACCTAAAGAACAGGGAACCTCTTCCTCCAAATCTCCCATCGAGTTAGAGGAAGGAATCTTTGTCCGTAAGGCAAATTATGAAAACCCACTTACACCGGAGAAAAGGAATTTGATTATTAGGAAGGGTCAAGAGAAAAAGAAACCCCGAACCAAGAGAGTGAGATTTAACCCGAAAATTCAGGAAATTAGCAGTAATCCACCAGGAGAAAATAACTTAGATGAAAAATGGGCAAATTTGTATCTGCTCGCTACTGTAGCAGAAAATGCAAATCTTTAAACTCTAAATCTAGAAATAAGTACTTCCCAGTAAATAAATAAATAGATCTGAGTGTGTTCTGTTTGCTGTTATGTTGTACAAATTGGTGTGCAATAAAAATTTTTATTTGTTAAGCTTTGTTCCAAAGTTTTAACTTAGCATTTTGTGCATTTTGCATATATGCCGTACAACATGAATGAGATGTCGGAAGCATTTCAGAACCTCAACCTCTATCATGTGCCAATTGAAGTCTCCCACAACTTCACTGGTTACATTGCTGACATAGAGGAACCTCTGGAATTCCAAGCTCCACCGCTGGAAAAAGCAAAACCTAAAAAGAAGAGAAGATATGTAGGGTGGCGAAAAGTGCGCAGAAGGAAACCTAGGAGAATCCCTAAAATAGAAAATCCTGTGAGTGTGAGCAAGGGAAAAGAAATAGAAACCGGAGAAAGTTCCAAGCCAGCAGAAATAGGGATAAACCTAAAGCAAAAGGGAATAGAGATCGGAGAAAGTTCTAAACAGTCTGAGGAAATCACATTCCAGGACGAAATAAACCGCCTACTGGATAATTGTGATGTTCTAGAGCCTATCAACAATAATCTCTTCTCTTATCCTGCTACAGCCCAATTCCCAATAAACCTAGGACCAGCTATTCCAGACCCACTAGTTCACACCCGACCATTAGGCCAAATGGAGGAATGGTGGACCAATGACTGGCAATTCCAAAATATAGTTAATAGTCCCTATAGTTTTCTCCCACAGTTTGATCCAGAACCTATCCCTAATCCGCCACTGAGCTATGAAAATTTAGCTGAACTGCGTCAGTTTGGTGAAGAACTGATAGGCACCGGGAATAGGATTCGGGAAATGGGGGAACAGATTTCTTGGAAGTACGATGAGAGGGAGCGTCGTTACTGAAACTGCCAGTGAACCAAAAGATAGGAGGGGTTGGAAAAGTTTGTTTGTATCATAACTAATATAGTAAAACTGACTTTGTAAAATGGGCAATAAAACAATGTAAGATAAAAAGTGTGTATTGAAGCAGGTATAATATATAAAACAAAACAGAAGTCGAGGCATCGACAATTTTGGCTATGTTTGCATGTTATAATTATCTGTGTATTTATCTGTGATTTTGTTATCAATAATTAGACACTAATAATTCCTATTAATACTAATTAGCAGATGGAAAATGCTAATAGTGAACCAGTTAATGAAGTAAATCAGTCTGAGCAAAATCAGGAAGATCAATATATAACTAGACAAGATATCGAGCACTTTATTGCTCAAGGGATAGCCAATGCTATTCCAGAAATTGTGGCTGCTGTTCAGAAACCTGCCGAACCACAATTAATTCCTAGTAAACGTACTCCGGAAGATAACGGCAGTAACAGCATAAATGGAGGCGGTAATCATGACGATCATGATCCGCAACAGGCTCCACTCCCTAAGAGAATGAAAGCTGCAACGCCTGGTTGCACTTACAAGGAATTTCTTGCCTGTAAACCCGCAGAATTTGCAGGTAATGAAGGGGCAACTGCAACACTGCGTTGGTTAGAGAAAACCGAAGCAGTAATTGCAATAAGTAAATGTGCTGAGGAAGATCAAGTGATGTATGCATCAAACTTGTTCAAAGAAGGGGCGTTAGAATGGTGGAACACGGTGCTACAAGCAAAAGGAAGAAGGGCGGCCTATGCGATGAATTGGGAAGAATTTAAGAGTCTTGTCGAAAGAAAATTCTGTCCCGAATACGAGAAGGAACAGATAGCAAACAAGTTCCTGAGTCATCGTATGCTAGGTGTAGACTGTCGAGGATATACTTTGACATTCTTCGAATATGCGAGAGTGGTACCTTCCCTGGCTTCGCCTGAACCGGTACTCATTTCCCGTTATATTTGGGGATTAATTGGAGAAATCCGTAACATCGTTAAAGCTGCGAGACCACGCACGATTGACGATGCTGTGGAATTAGCTAATACCTTAACCGATGAACTAGTCCGCACCAGAGAAGAAGATCGCAAGAAGGAATTGGCTCAGAAGATTACCCAAGGATTTCGCGTGGGTAATAGTAATAATAAGTTCAAAAAGAGGGGAACAGGGCGATACTCGCCACCTCCTTTCTGCAGAAATTGCAAGAAGAAACACTATGGACAATGCAATGTAATTTGCAACTTTTGCAAGGCGAAAGGACATCGGGAAGAAGACTGCAGAAGGAAAACAAGAGTTTGTTATAACTGCAGAGAAACAGGACATTTCCAGTCTGAATGTCCTAAGTTAGCTAAACCAGCAGATAGTAGAGCTAAAACGACCGAAGGAACTACTAAGAAAAATGCACGAGCATTTCAGCTGACCACTCAAGAAGCCGAACTCATTCTAGACGTGATAGCGGGTACGTTCTTAGTGCATAACGTCTATGCAAAAGTATTATTTGATTCTGGTGCAAACCAAAGTTTCATTAATACTGCATTCTGTCAAGCTCTTAACTTACCTCTAACTACCCTTAGGCAAATTTTTACAGTCGAAACGGCAGATGGAAATTCTGTCAACATAGATAAGGTATTGCAAGAAGGAAAGATAGAACTGTTAGGTTATAAGTTTTCTGCAAACCTATTACCTATGAATTTAGCCGGATTCGATGTGGTATTAGGAATGGATTGGTTAATAGCCAACCATGCTCGAATCCTGTGTGATAAGAATTCCGTAGAAATCCGTACCCCCACAGGAGAAGTAATTCTAATTACAGGAAATAGACCTCGAAAGCCATTAAAATTCATTTCAGTAATGAAATTGGCTAGTTATTCAAGGAAACAAGAAATGGTGTATATGATTTCTGTAATCATTAACACTAAAAGTAAGGAACTTCAGGACATCCCTATAGTTTCAGAATACCCAGATATCTTTCCAGAAGAATTACCTGGTTTACCACCTGATAGGGAAGTAGAGTTTAGAATTCATTTAATTCCAGGTACTACACCAATAGCTAAGACACCTTATCGATTAGCACCTACTGAAATGCTAGAATTGAAAAAGCAGTTAGATGAATTACTAAGCAAAGGATTTATACAACCTAGTTCATCCCCTTGGGGTGCACCAGTGTTGTTTGTGAAAAAGAAAGATGGATCAATGAGAATGTGTATCGATTATAGGGAATTGAATAAGGTTACAATTAAAAACCGATACCCATTACCTAGGATTGATGATCTTTTTGATCAATTGCAAGGAGCTAGGCATTTCTCTAAAATAGACTTAAGATCAGGATATCACCAGCTGAAAGTACAAGAAGAGGACATACCTAAAACTGCTTTCAGAACTAGGTATGGTCATTATGAGTTTACAGTCATGCCCTTCGGATTAACAAATGCTCCAGCAGCATTTATGGACATGATGAATAGGATCTGTAAACCATACTTGGATAAATTTGTAATCGTGTTCATTGACGATATACTCATTTATTCCAAAAGTCAGGAGGAACATTGTGAGCACTTACATGCACTCTTAACTTTGTTAAGAAAGGAAAAGCTTTATGCCAAATTCTCGAAGTGTGAATTCTGGCTACAAGAAGTGCAATTTTTAGGTCATATGGTGAATCACGAAGGAATTCACGTAGATCCTGCTAAAATAGAAGCAATCACGAATTAGAAAGCTCCACGGACAGTTATGGAAGTTAGAAGTTTTCTAGGCTTAGCTGGATACTATAGACGATTTATTAAAGATTTCTCTAAGATAGATGTACCTTTAACTAAGCTAACCTGTAAAGCCGTTAAGTTTGAATGGGGATCTAGACAAGAGGAAGCTTTTAGGATTCTAAAGCACAAATTGACAAATGCTCCAATTTTAGCTTTACCCGAAGGAACCGAGGATTTTGAAGTATATTGTGATGCTTCAAAATTAGGATATGGATGTGTGTTGATGCAACGCAAAAAGGTAATTGCGTATGCCTCTAGGCAATTGAAAAAGCACAAAGAAAATTATACGACTCATGACCTAGAGTTAGGAGCCATAATTTTCGCTCTTAAGATTTGGAGACATTATCTGTATGGAAATAAGTTTACTATCTATACGGATCATAAGAGTTTAAGGTATATATTTGGACAAAAAGAGTTAAACATGAGGCAAAGAAGGTGGATGGAAATCCTAAGTGATTACGACTGTGATATTCAATATCACGAAGGAAAGGCAAACGTAGTCGCAGACGCCCTAAGTCGTAAATATCATGAAAAGCAAAAGCGAATCCGTGCTCTTAGGTTAAATCTACAATTAGATTTAATGGAACAAATAAAGAAAATTCAAGAAACGGCAATCAAGGACGATGCCGAAGGAATGAAAGGTTACCTAAAGGAATTAGAACAAGGAAAAGATGGAATTTGGAGATTCCACAAGAAACGAATTTGGTTACCTAAGCAAGGAGAATTAAGAAATAAGATTTTAGAAGAATCTCATAAATCTAGGTATACTGTACATCCAGGAAACAACAAGATGTACCAAGATTTAAGAAATAATTTTTGGTGGATAGGAATGAAAAAGGATATAGCCGAATACGTATCTAAGTGTTTAACCTGTTCACAAGTTAAAGCCGAACACCAGAAACCTTCAGGACTACTACAACAGTTAGAAATGCCTGTATGGAAATGAGAACTCATAACAATGGACTTTGTTACTAAGTTACCCAAAACCAGAAAAGGTAACGATGCTATTTGGGTAATTGTGGATCGATTAACCAAATCAGCTCATTTTCTACCAATAAAGGAAACCTTTAGCATGGAAAGGTTAGCCAAGTTGTATGTAGATGAAGTAGTATCCTTACATGGAGTCCCACTCTCCATTGTATCGGATAGAGATAGTCGTTTCACTTCCCGTTTCTGGACAAGTTTCCAGGAGGCAATGGGAACTCGACTCAATTTAAGTACTGCATATCATCCTCAAACGGACGGACAAAGTGAAAGGACAATACAAACCCTGGAAGACATGCTCCGAGCATGTGTAATTAACTTTGGTGGTAATTGGGATAGCCATTTACCATTAATTGAATTCTCTTATAACAATAGTTATCATTCGAGCATCGAAGCTGCTCCATTCGAAGCACTGTATGGACGCAAGTGCAGAACTCCCGTTTGTTGGGCAGAGATAGGAGAAAGTCAGTTATCAGGCCCAGAGATTGTGCAAGAAACTACTGACAAGATATCGCAAATCAAGGAAAGACTGAAGACTGCTAGAGATCGTCAGAAGAGCTATGCAGACAATCGCTACAAGCCGTTAGAATTCCAAGTCGGAGACAAAGTACTATTAAAAGTATCTCCTTGGAAAGGAGTAGTACGATTTGGTAAGAAAGGGAAACTGAGTCCAAGATATGTTGGACCATTCCCAGTGATCCAACGAATCGGACCAGTAGCTTATCGTTTACAACTACCAGAAGAATTAGCTGGAGTACATGATGTGTTTCATGTATCCAATCTCAAGAAATGTTTATCAGACGAATCCCTGGTAGTACCTCTTCAAGATATAGAGGTAAATGAAAAGCTGAAATTCGTAGAGAAACCCTTACAAATAGAAGACCGGAAGATCAAATTTCTCAAACACAAACGACTAGTGCTAGTAAAAGTCAAATGGGAATCCAAGAGAGGACCAGAGTATACTTGGGAACTGGAATCAGAGATGAAGCGAAAGTACCCTCATCTATTTCAGTAAATCTCGAGGACGAGATTTTTCTTAAGGTGGGGAGAATGTAACAACTGCCACTAAAATCAATAGTTAGGACAATAATTAGTCAATAAGAAAACCCTAATTGAGACACCCAAGTAATTTTGCACTAACCCTAAAATTTTCAGAATGATCAGAATCAGGATCAGGGCCCCTAAAACTCAAGGGGGGCAAACCCTAGTTGATAATTATCTAAAATATTACGTTGCTTAAAGCTGATTGGCCAAAATTTTTGATTCATGCAAGCTAGTCCCGAGCCTAGGCAGCCTATAATTAGACTGCTTAGCTTACGGACCGTAAAGGGTCAGGCTTACGGTCCGTAAGGGAGCCCCAAAAATTGCTATAAATAGCCGACATTGGCATTAGAATTATGATGTTAAAACGTTGCACAAACCTTCTGTGAACGTTGAGTTATTTCGAAATCAGTCTAAACACACACACACGATCACGAGGTGCTGCCGCAATCAGGGTAATAACTCGATCGCTATTACGATTCAACGTCAGATCGATTATAACTATCCAACGATTGTCCGAGTGCTGCTCAAATTGAGCTTGTACTTTGTTATTCATTGTGATTTCAACTTGAATGTTTGAGTGCTGTTCGAATTCGGACTATGCTCTGTCATTCGTTGTGAATCCATTGGATTATTAAGTATCGCACTTGATAATAGTTGTGAGGGTTTAATCTCGTGAATTGACGTAACTGCTGAATTAGTTACTAATCCCGTTTGTGTGTGCATTGTTATTTAAATTAGGTTAGAAGGCTAATCAGAAAAGCTTATACTCTGCTCGTAAATCTGCAATGTGAGTCATTCCACTTTTATAAACTCTTTTCTCACAGTTTGTGAGTCATTCTCTTTTTATCAACTGTTGTACAAAACTCCAAATTATTTTTAAAGTTATAATTACAGGGATTAAGTCTATGTAATCACCAAGTTACAGCCGGTATGTGGGGTTTTGTATACATTACTTATTTCCCGTCACACTTGGACAAACAGGTGGCCAAGGGGTGATCTGACCACAGTCACAGACACCATTGGACAAATGGGCTAGCCAATGGATGGTCGAGTGACAAATACTGTCGGTAGTTGGTTTGATATCAGAAACATTGTAATTCCCCTTAATACTGTAGATTATAACAAATGTGTCGTTTTCAGTAAAATGAATGATTCACTCAGTATTTCCCCGCTGACAAAACCTTTTTCAAACATGTTTCAGGTGATCTGATATGAGCAAAGAAAAGTGCCGTGGAGCACTCCCAGCTTAGAAAAGTGACTCAATGTAAATAAATAAATGAACATGTTTTGAAAATAAAGATTTCCCTGAGAAATCACATTATTGTAAATTTCGGGAATTTATCCCTAAGTTATGAAACGAGCAGTTTAAATTATTAAAAGATCCGGTTTTAAAAAGACTTCCGCTGTCGCCTAAATTAAATACCACGGGATTCCTGTCCCGCGGCTCCTGAAACGGGTCAAACCGGGTCGGGGGCCGTGACAGTGTGTGGGGGGGGGGGTTAGGTTTTTTTTAGGTTTTGGGGGGGGGGGTTTAGGTTTTTTTTGGGGTGGGGGTTAGGTTTTTTTTAGCTATTTTAGGTTGTGTTCACATTGGTTCTCGCGGTTCTCACAATAAGGGTGGTTCTCGCATGAGCCCCTCCCTATATATATATATTTGGTTTTCCTAGGTGTGGTTTAAGAATCTTGAAAATGATGTAACTGCACAGTGTAGCTGTTTGCGTTTTGAGCAGTATGGGCTGCTATGCAAACACATCTATTTTCTTTTCAAGATGTTTGGTGTTAAAGAAATACCAAACAAATATTTTATGAAGAGATGGACGAAGGATGTGGTGCCGAATGAGTTAAATGTGAAGTACAATCTAAATGTGGGTGGCAAGGATGTGCAACACAAGGCTAAACGTATTGCTCGTGAAATCATCCACACATGGGAGTATTTGGTTAGCAATCTGATTTCCAACCTTGACCAACTTGTTTTAGTGAGGGATCAAATGATGCAGCTTAAAGAGAGAGTTGATCAGAGTCGTATAACCAAGCAACTTGATCCAAAATTTGACCGATTTTCAAAGTTGATTGGTTATCAACAACCAGTTACTAATGCTCCTCCTACTGTCCGTGTGCCGGCTGGTATAAGAAACAAAGGTAGTGTATGCAATGAAAAAGGTCATGATCTTCAGACTTGCGAGATTTCTACAGCCAAACAACAAGGTAAATAGCAAAAAAAGAAGATGAAGGGCGTCCAGATTGAAAATGTTCCCAGAGACAAAGATAACGAGGTCGAAGACGACGAAGAGGAAGATGAGTTTGAAGATTACAATGGTAGTAGTGATGATGGATCTGAAGAAGAAGATCAGTGGGAGGAGCTTTCAGAAGATGATGAGGATGAGTAATTTTTTTACATGTAAATGCGAATTAATACGAAACACATGCGATTTTATATTCATTTGTTTATATCATTTTTTCATGCGATTTTTGTATATAAACATGCGATTTTATATGCATCAGTTTATAATTAGGCTTATATGCGATTTCACTTTTAATACATGCGATTTTGAGTTATCTTGTTTTTTTTTTTGTTGCAAAGATGTCTAAATCATTCATGCGATTTTATATTATAATCAATCATAAGATTTGTTCAAAACATATACCCAAAATATAAAATTGTTGTTATTGTCTAACACAGCTACAACCATAAAACGATTAAACAGAAATTTAGTTACTTGAAGCAAAGATTTTGTCACGTTCAGCAGAGCTGAACTCCATCTTCTCCTTCACAGTTTAGAACATTTTTCAGGAAAGAGAAGGCTAAGTCATCAGCTCGAGATTGCTCCTTTATATGATTCAAAGCTGCGTCTCTGAAGCTTGATGGTGGTTCTTCAAGCAGTCTCTCCGACATCTCTTGATTTTTCTTGATTTCTTCAAGAATTTTCCCCTGCACATCAAGAATCAGATGAGAAGAGTTGACATCGGTGCTTATTTATGTCAACGTGCGAGTTGACAATAGCTCTTTTATTGCAATGTTTTTGATTTTTTCTGAATCTTCAGATGCCATTTTTGTTGGTCTGTTCTGTGTGTTTTTTTCGTGTTCTATGTCTTAATACGGAAGGTTGTTATATCTGTGTTTTTTTATATTAAAATAGTAAATTTATTATGTAGGTAGGGTGGTAAGTTCAGTAGTATTTATTGTAAAATTATCATTACATGTCAAATTACAGTCACATCGGTAATAAATTAAGTTTTTTTTTATATAAAATAGTTCTATTTTAGTTATTAATTCATAATATATTTTTTTTTTTGCATTTTTTAGGACAAAGTAATTTGAAAGTATTAGTAGTGTTTTATTCAAAATCGCATTTGAATCGAAAACAAATTCGCAAACTTTAAGAAATCTAAAAGATAATTAACTTTTTTCTGAATTCGCATGTGCAAAAAGCATGAATTCGCAAACCATAAAAATTTCAAAGGTTATTAACTTTTTTTGAAATCGCATGTCTAAAGTCATGAATTCGCACATCATATGACATCTTAAGTGTTTTTTCGCATATAATGTTATATGAATTCGCAAACTTTACAAAAACCACAACCTTTCTTTTTGTCTGAAGTGTTTTCGCACGTTTGATATGTATTTCACATATTTTTTTTATTTTCACCCTGCATCATCTACTTCTATAGTCGGTCTATCGATTCGTTTCAGTTTTGAACTTCCAAATTCAGCAGAAGTTCAATTCGCAGGAGGATTTGGTGAATAAGAATCGATTGATTTTTGATTACTTATTCCATTTTCGAATACGGTTTTGATTAAGAATCTTACAATATGATTTTGAGTTTTTGTTTGCTGATTATCAAGGTTTTTTGATTTCGTAATGGACGATTTTAACCTTGGCGGTTTCATATATATATCTTTATTTGATTAATTTAATAGTTAAGCACGGGGGTTAATTGAGATGATCTGACGGCTGTGGTCATAGCGTACGTAATGTACGATTAGGCATATTGTATGATATATATATATATATATATATATATATATATATATATATATATATATATATATATATATATATATATATATAGGGAGGGGCTCATGCGAGAACCACCCTTATTGTGAGAACCTTGAGAACCAATGTGAACACAACCTAAAATAGCTAAAAAAACCTAACCCCCACCCCCCCCCCCCCAAAAAAAAAAAACCTAAACCCCCCCCCCCCCCCAAAACCTAAACCCTCCCCCCCAAAAAAAAAAAAAAACCTAAACCCCCTCCCCCACCCCCCAAAAACCTAAACCCCCCCCCCCCCCCCAAACTAAAATGCTAAAAACTAAACCCCCAAAAAACATAAAAAAATCAAAAAAAATCAAAAAAAAAAATCTAAAAATTTCTTTTTTGAATTTTTTAATATTTTTTATGTTAAAATCGCACTTTTTAGAAGCCAAAAAATTTTTTTTCTTTTTAAAAAAAAAATTTTTTTTGGCTTCGAAAAGTAGCGATTTTTTTATAAAAAATATTAAAAAATTCAAAAAAAAAAATTTGTGTGATTTTTAGCTATTTTTAGGCATTTTTTGGTTGTGTTCACATTGGTTCTCGCGGTTCTCGCAATAAAGGGTGGTTCCTAAGGGATCTTTGTCCTATATGCCTAAGGGGTATATATATATATATATATATATATATATATATATATAGGGTGAAGATCATTTCAGAACCCAAAATATTTTCAGAACTTGCAGAACTCTTTATAGCCACTCATTTAATTTTATTAAATTTTATTTATTTTATTTAATATAAGGGTATTTATGTAAAGTTTCTTATTTTCGTTTATCCAATTATCCCTTGATTATCTCATGTTAGACTAGTCTTTTATATAATTTGAATTTCCAACTGACGATTACATCATTCAACCTAAACGATTCATCTTTTTTGATGCTTCATTGATTTGCATGGTCATCTTATTAATTTTGTTTTCAAACATTGATAGTAGATTTTTTCATACTAACATGTGTTTGTTTCTTCATAGTATTGGATGGCAAGAACTCATCATTTATTATATATTCTGGTTCTTCAAGTGAAAACAATACCTGGGCAGAGTTTGACGATCAAACTGTTTGGTTTGGTATCCTCAATCATAAAAAAAAGGAATCTCGCTTACACCTACTTTCCATTTTTTTTGGCTTATATTTGTTCAAAGACTTTAGACTCTGGTTTTGTGTTTATTTTATCTTTTTACTATGTATGGTTTGTTAATTTCGTTGTTTACATATATGTAAATCATTCATATGCATATGTGTAAGAGTTCTTTGAATGTGTAATCTAAATTTATATCTTTAATCTACTTATTTACATGTGAATAACCAATATACTCTACATGTGTGTGAGCTATTTATTTTTAATTACGCATGAATGTGTAAATTACATATTTACATATATGTAAATATCCAATTTACATATGTGTGAGTACATCGTTTCATATAGATATATGTAATAACTTATGTTTAACACATGTGTAAATAAAACATTTACACATATGCACCATCAACACAATTCTTCATGAACACTAAACATTTATAAAATGACCCGCTACATGACAATTTGCAATTTTTTTGGCTTTTCTGAACATACATTAGAACACCAAAATAACAAGTATTAAATAATCAATTTAAACCCAAAATCCAATTATTAAAGATTCAAAGAAAGTGGAAATCAGAAAGTGATAATCAGAAGTTTTTTTTTTTTTTTTTTTGATAGCCTTGCTATCGTCAAAAACTAAATATGATGTATTTACAAATAGTCTCTCTACAAATAAACAAACCCAATTGCAATATGAAATCTATAAAATCTAAGAAAGAAGATGATTATAGGAAGTAAGCGATAAAAAGGGATATATTTCGGCTTTTTTCCAATTAAAAGTAATGTTTGTTTACTATAATGCCCTTAAACCATTTAAATTTGGCTCTTTAGTTTGCCTTTAATTACAATTATGCCCTGATCTATTTTCAACCATTGATTAATGGATCAATGGCTCTAAATAGTTCTCAAGAGTTCTGCATAAAATGAGAGTCCTGCATTGAACCCAACCCTATATATATATATATATATATATATATATATATATATATATATATATATATATATATATATATATATATATATATATATATAAGGGTGGTTCCTAAGGGATCTTTGTCCTATATGCCTAAGGGGTATATATATATATATATATACCCCTTAGGCATATAGGACAAAGATCCCTTAGGAACCACCCTTTATTGCGAGAACCGCGAGAACCAATGTGAACACAACCAAAAAATGCCTAAAAATAGCTAAAAAAACACTAAAATTTTTTTTTTTAATATTTTTGTTAAAAAAATCGCTACTTTTAGTAGCCAAAAAATTTTTTTTTTTTTGCTACTAAAAGTAGCGATTTTAACATAAAAAATATTAAAAAAATTTTTAGATTTTTTTAGATTTTTTAGGTTTCTTGGGGGTTTAATTTTTAGCATTTTAGCTTTGGGGGGGAGGGGGTTTAGTTTTAGTTTTTAGCATTTAGCTTGGGGGGTTAGTTTTTTTTTTTTTTTTTTTTTGGGGGGGGGGGGTGGGGGTTAGGTTTTTTAGCTATTTTAGGTTGTGTTCACATTAGTTCTCGCAATAAAGGTGGTTCTCGCATGAACCTTACCCTATATATATATATATATATATATATATAGTCATAAAGAGTATCATCCTACACACTAAAATTTTTGCCTAGACACATCAAAATTTATCCTACACGTTTTTGAAATTTATCCTACACATACTGAAATTTATCCTACACAACTCGTAATTCATCCTACACACCTCATAATTTATCCTACACTTTAAATTAATTTTTTCTTCTTTGAAAATATATATATTTTTTCAAATAAGTTACAAATTTAATTTAGTGAGCTATTAAAAAGGAAGACTAAGAATTAATGATCTATCTAATTTTACCAATATACCCTTACACCCATATTAAATACAAAAATTAAATGAAGTAAAATGAAGCATTATTATTGGTTGAAGTTTGTTCTTTTTTATTCTTACAAAAAAATTCTTCTCATTTGAACCCTCCACTATATATATATATATATATATATATATATATATATATATATAGGGTAAGGTTCATGCGAGAACCACCTTTATTGCGAGAACCGCGAGAACCAATGTGAACACAAGCTAAAATAGCTAAAAAAACCTAAAAAAACCCTAAAAAAACCTAACCCCCACCCCCCCCCCCCAAAAAAAACCTAACCCCCCCCCAAAAAAAAACCTAACCCCCCCCCAAGCTAAATGCTAAAAACTAAAACCCTCAAAAAACCTAAAAAAACCTAACCCCCACCCCCCCACCCCCCAAAAACCTAAACCCCCCACCCCCCCCCCCCCCCCAAAAAAAAAACCTAACCCCCCCCCCCAAGCTAAATGCTAAAAACTAAAACCCTCAAAAACCTAAAAAAACCTAACCCCCCCCCCACCCCACCCCCCCCCCCCCAAAAACCTAAACCCCCCACCCCCACCCCCAAAAACCTAAACCCCCCCCACCCCCCCCCCACCCCCAAGCTAAAATGCTAAAAACTAAACCCCCAAAAAACCTAAAAAATCTAAAAAAATCAAAAAAAAATCAAAAAAAATCTAAAAAATTTTTTTTTATTTTTTTACTATTTTTTATGTTCAAATCGCTACTTTTTGTAGCCAAAAAAAAAAATTTTGGGTGTTTTTTAGATTTTTTTAGCTATTACTGTTTGTGTTCACACTGGTTCTCGCGGTTCTCGCAATAAGGGGTGGTTCTTAACGGATCTTTCCCCTATATATATATATATATATATATATATATATATATATATATATATATATATATATATATATATATATATATATAGGGTTGAGTTCATTTCAGAACTCTAAGTAACTACAGAACTTTCAGAACTCCTAATAAACAATCATTTCATATATAAGTTTTTGTATTTAGGGTCTTTTTATCATATATTATATGTATTTCTTTGTTTACATACATGTTAAAAGTAGTTTACATATGTTTAATTGCCAAAATTATATATATGTGTCATAACTAATTACATATATGTAAAAAAAAACTAGTTTACATATGTGTAATTATAAAATTACATATAAAAAATGATAAAATTACTCTTAACATGTATGTAATCGTAAAAATACACATAATAAATGATAAAATTATCCTAAACATAAAATATATAAATAAAAAGATTGTTTATTAGGAGTTCTGCGAGTTCTGTAAATATTTATGGTTCTAAAATGATTCTGGCCTTATATATATATAGGGAGAAGATCATGCGAGAACCACATCTTATTGTGAGAACCGCGAGAACCAATGTGAACACACCAAAAATGCCTAAAAATAGCTAAAAACCACACAAAATTTTTTTTTTTATATTTTTTATATAAAAATCGCTACTTTTCGAAGCGAAAAAAAAAAATTTGGCCACTAAAAGTAGCGATTTGAGCATAAAAAATATTAAAAAAAAATTTTTTTTAGATTTTTTTAGGTTTTTTGGGGGTTTAGTTTTTAGCATTTTAGCTTGGGGGTGGGGGGGGGGGTTAGGTTTTTGGGGGTGGGGGAGGGGGGTTTAGGTTTTTTTTTGGGGGGGGGTTAGGTTTTTTAGGGGTTTTAGTTTTTAGCATTTAGCTTTGGGGGGGGGGGGTTAGGTTTTTTTTTTTTTTTTGGGGGGGGGGGTTGGGGGGGGTTTAGGTTTTTTGGGGAGGGGGGGTGGGGGTTAGGTTTTTTTTTAGTTTTTTTTTAGGTTTTTTTAGCTATTTTAGGTTGTGTTCACATTGGTTCTCAAGGTTCTCACAATAAGGGTGGTTCTCGCATGAGCCCCTCCCTATATATATATATATATATGTATATATATATATAAGGGTGGGAGTTGGCTACAAAGTGTAAAAAGTCATAAAACACCACAATTTCAGCCATAAAACACACTCAAAACCCACAAATAACAAAGTGAAGATTACTAAAACGCCATATTTGTGGGTTTTGTGTTGTGTTTTGGATGATAATCCTTTGTTTAACGAATGACTAACATTAGTGTGTTTTATATTGATTATCATGTTGTGTTTTATATTCATAGTTCTACAATGATGTGTTTGAAGTTTTTATGGAATATTAGGGTTTGGATATTGTGTATTAGTGATCTTTACTCTCTTATTTGTGGGTTTTGAGTGTGTTTTATGGCTGAAATTGTGGTGTTTTATGACTTTGTACACTTTGTAGGAAAAATGGACTTTGTAGCCGAACCTCACCCATATATAAGAGTTATCTTGAGAATGTTAAATATTACTGGAACCATCATAATGAATGAATGAAAAACCCAATCAAATTTTTTATGTAGTACAACCCTTATTATAACTAAAATAACAAATTAAAAAAATAATTTACTCTTTAAATATTTTATCTCTCCTCTCAAAATCACTCTAAATAATTTTTTTACAAAAGTGTAATTTTTTATTTACGAATAAATGTAAATTTAAATGTGTAAAATTATTTTTTAATATAGTATTCGAATAATAATGATAAGTGTAAAAAATCTTTTGAATTTCAATAGTATTTGACCAAGTTCTCGCGTTTCTGACGAAATATGTGTGTGTGTAACACCCAAAAATTTCAGTTCTTAACCATTATGTTATTATGGTAACTTTTGCATAAAATAATTAACTAGGAATAATTATGGAGTCATCAAACAAGCTGAGTTGTTGAAATTAGAAGAGAAATTTAGCCCCAATCTTGTGCGTGAAATGAAATCTTTCATTATCTTGCCCTAATAAACATAAGGTGAGTTGTAGAATCTTCGAAGATGATGAAGTACTTTTGTTGCTTCTTAGTTGTAGTAGTCTTGTACGAAATTGTGGTAATTCTACGTGAATTCAGTAAGAATTATGTTTGAAACTTGTTATATGGACATGCATGAATGTAAGATTTGTAAGGATTAGAGAATTAAAGGAAAAAACTTGTGGAGGTTATACGGGTGTTGAAGATGTGGAATGAACCCATAGCCATTATTGGTTAATGGGATGTTGGAACTAAAATGACTTAAATTTATGCTAAATTGATGATGATGATGATGATGAATGCATGATATTTGTTGATTCATAAAACTATGATGTCTGTTTCTAGTGAATTAAGCACATATGTTAGTTGAAAAGTAATGCCCACCAAGTATTTGATGAAATGTCCTAGATATGAAAGTAGGTGATTTTCTTGTGCAAGCACTTGATTAACATGATTAGAATGTGAATTTGGATGTATTTGATGATAGAATGTTAATATAAATGTCTAATATAACAATAGATGTGGTTCTTGATCTGACAGTTGATATGTAAGGATGAACTATAGATAAGAGTTAGTACCTCGTGTTTTAGATGTGGTACGCGCACCAATTTGTTCAATGAAATGCCAAGTTGGTGAAAAACTAGTTAGTTAAGGAATTACGAAATATGTATGTGTTATTACTTGTATGAAATGTCAGCTAAGGAGTAAATCAAGTTAATCATATGTTATATGTATGAAAATATTGTCTAGCTGATGTTGAGTGCAAATGATGCGTTATATGTAGTGGTTAACCATATGGGTTGAATGAGTTAAAAATAGTTCATGTTGAATTGGGAATGAAAATGAATACATATTACTATGGATATTTAAGATTTCCATATTTTTTATTCTGACAAAGCAAGGTTTGGCATGTTCCTAAGTTAGGTACAAGAACTTAGGAGCGAACGGGTCAAACATGTATAAGTTCAAGTATGAAACTCCTATGGGCGAAGGTGAGTGGTTTCCTCTTTATTACGTGTAGTTTGGTTAGTTTGACTTTTAAGTTAGTGATGAATATAACTCCATTGATGGGTTGGTTGTCGTTTTGGAATCATGATAACGAAATGTGAGAATAAGATTGTAGTAATGGTCATATGCTTAGTGTTGGAACATTTCAAGTTTATGAGGTTAAACATCGACCATATGGGATGAAAGTGCAGGTATGATATTAATGTAAAGATTGATTTTGGAAGAATAAACGAACGATTATCACACGCTGGATGAAAGCGATATGTCGTTAAATTATATATATGTTTTAAATTATGTATGATGTCATCGATTACCAATGATATGGATGTATACGGTGACTGCAGGTTACATGGATCATCATCATGAGGTGGAAGCGGTTAAGGATCGAGTCAGAATATGAATTGTACGGAAGTGAGGTCATGTAGTTTATAAACACATGTTATGTTTTATCTTTTAAATAAGAATGAAGGGCGTAATGCTTGTAACAGGGTCATCCCAAATGGTTTTCAAGCTTGTTAAAATGTTTATAAGGAAAGAAATTTTATGGTTCGTGTATTTTCGCTGCGTGTTCTGGTTAAAACGGTTTAGGGCATATATCTAGTTCTAAAAATGTTAAAGCCAATTTATTGATTTTTTAGGTTAACTTGCCATTTTTAATTAATTTCTTAGTTTCAGCCCACGTTGAAACCAACGTTCTTAATAATGTATTCCGTACCCTAAAGGACACAAAATACATCCTTTACTATAGATTCCGGGATGGTTAAATGGTACCGAGTACTGGTACCGAATTTATCGAACCCGAATATTTTCGGTACCTAATTTTGACGTTTTCGATACCGATACCCATTTTTGTAATTTTCAGTACCGGTATTTTTGGTACTGGTATCAGTTGGTACCGAGCTCAGATTTTTTTTTGTACGTTAGTAGAGTAGATATTTTTAAAATAGAATAGATATTTTTAAAATATCATTTATTATTACTATATTGCTTATTTAACCTTTATGGAAAGTTGAAACTAACACATCTATTACTTTTAGCTTTATGAAAAGTTTTAAACTAACACATCTGAAACATAAATTGCATACAATCACATGTTCGTCATCGTATTTAATTTTAATTGTACAATTCATCTTGGTTATAATAAAGCAAAGCATAACTCATAACACTTATAAAGGAAACATGAGAGCAAATACGACATAACTTGTTATCTTGAGCTCTATGATCATTTGAACACATACTTGACAGCACCAGGAATGTGTGTATGCTCAAAATAAACATCCCATTTGATTATCTTGGGATCAAAAAAGAACATACTGGCTTCGACTCCGTTTGCTGTAACTAGTTGACGAAGCTTTTCAGCATTCATATCATCGTAGCTATAAAAAGAAAGAAAGATACTCAAACCCATAGGAAAATTAATTAAGTAAATTACATCATTCATAACTATTGTAAAAGAATAAACTGATCATATAAAGAAGTTTTTCAGTATTGATATCATCGTAGCGGTAAAAAAGAATCACATTTGGAAATTGTGTAAGCATTATTCATAATTTGATTTTTTTTTAGTTGAAACTTGAAAGTGATCAAATAAATGATAGAACTTACAAGCTTTTTGAGAACAAATAGGGTTTATATAACTCCACTAGCCGCAACACAAAATTGGTCTTTCGTTTAAGACTTGAATATGTTCCATTTAATGCATGACATAAAGCTAAATTCGCAACTTGCAACCCCTGAAAACACATAGTCCGTACATTGAAAGAATATGAGATAAACTGATAAAGAATAAAAGCGACATATGTGGTCGGGTTTAAGGATTGGGATTAACCTGTAACGGAAGCAGATAACGCAGAGAAAAGTATCTTTGAAAGCTAGCCATGGAGTTCAACACCTTAACCTGGCCAACTATAACCGGTTTGCCTTCTTTGTTAATCCATGGATGCTTTGAAAAATAATTATACCCACTTTGTTGAATTGATTTGTACTTCAGTGGGTTCGATACCGATGATCCAATATGGTATATTATTTCACATGATGGTTGGTTTGCGTGAGCTACCATCGTAGCAATCATAGCATTCACCACCATATCTGCCGGTATCTGTCAGTCAATTCATTTTTTTTACATGATAACAGTTAGCTATTTCATATCCTAAAACAAACTTAGTTATGATCATAAATTGTACCCACCACGTCGATTACGGATTCAGGATCGCCAAGGAAGCATGATAACTGGCCCTTGCCATAACCAACTGCCAAGCTATCGATTGTTCTATAGTGTTCAAATACGAAGATATTATTTCATCATTTTTTCTTTGTTTTAAAATGATACGATGAACTA
This sequence comes from Helianthus annuus, assembly GCF_002127325.2. NCBI lineage: Eukaryota > Viridiplantae > Streptophyta > Magnoliopsida > Asterales > Asteraceae > Helianthus > Helianthus annuus. The sequence continues at coordinate 145,240,034 of NC_035446.2, read as the reverse complement.
ATATTTACCGTATGCCTTCGATCCAACCAGGGAAGGGTTCTTTGTAGGTGCTGGTGATGATAGTTGGTCGAAGAATGACTAATGGCATGTCTCCTTTCATGTGTCCGAGAATCATTTCTCCTAATGCCTTGGTAAAAACATATGTATTCGGCCATCCGAATTTATTTGCCCTGTATATAATGAAATGAAAGCAGAATATCGTTAAGACACTTGGATTATCTATAGTGGGTTGACGCCCACATCCATCTCATCCTCAGGCACCGCCAAATACCACCCCTAGGGGAGGCTACCGGGGCACCATGGGCTCGAATGCTTTGCTGGTAATGGGCATCAGGGCGGGGTTTGTGAAAAATCATTTTTCTTAGCCAATCATATTAAATAACATCACCCACTTTTTTTAGTTAAATCTTTAGACACTTTTTGAGATAAAAGTTAGCTAGAGCCTATGCCTCCTTGAGAGTTACTTTTTTTACTTTTTAGTTAAACCACTCTATATATAGTTTTAGAGTTAATTACTGTTTTCGTCCCCGTGGTTTGTCAAAAATCACTATTTCAGTCAGTTAGTTTAAAAATTGTGATTTCAGTCCCTGTGGTTTCACTTTCGTAACCATTTCAGTCCCTGTGGTTTCACTTTCGTAACCAATTCAATCCATTAGTATGTTAAGTACAAGGACTGAAATGGTTACGAGGTGGACTAAAATGGTTACGAAAGTGAAAGCACAAGGACTGAAATCGCAATTTTTAAACTAATGGACCGAAATAGTGATTTTTAACAAACCATAGGGACGAAAACAGTAATTAACTCATAGTTTTATGATTGCATTTAGGAATGTTAACTAAAGGCAAAGTGGCATTGTAAATGTATCTTAACGAGTTATAGTGGGGTGAATAAAATACATTATAAACTAATTTATAAAATATATTGGTTAGGCAAACTTAAACTCATTTAGGCTCAAGTGAATCTACAAAGTTTGTTTTAGATCCGTGTTATGAGGGAATTCATATCCTAGTCAAGGAAATTAATTATGAGAAAAGTAATAAAAAAACCATTTTTACCTTTCAATACCCAAATCTTTCATGGCCAATGTAATCGATTTATCGGTAGCTGTTTCATCATAGCTAAGTTCTTTTAATTTTTCTTCGATGATGTTCTTCTCTGTGTTGATGTCAAGCCCATGCGCACCATTAAGTGCATTTCCCAGTTGATACGGTGTTTCTAGTATGAGCCCGGGTGTCTCACCAGAGACATAAGCTGAACAAACATAATTTTAATGTGATGTGTAATATTAAGAGCATTCACATCCAAATAATCAAATTGTGTGTGTGGTGTTTTTAAAATATAAAAAGTATAAAAAGTGGTTGTGAATGGAGGAGAGAGAAAATGTTACTGTTTATCTGTATATTTGGGGGACACTGTTCACCCCCTATAATTTTTTAATATATTTTGAAAGTGGTTGTGAGTGAAGGAGAGAGAAAAAGGTAATAATAAAGGTATAAAAAATATTATTTAATTGAAAAGGAGAGAGAAAATGTAGTATTTTTTAGTGTAATTTAGGGCGAAAACATATATCCATAATTCAATGTCAACATTCTGATATGAAACTAATTCAAAAGTATGTATAGACTCTTATACACACCAACAGAAAAAGCGAGAAATGAATTTACCTTAAAATAAATATAACTTTTTTGGTTTGTTTAAAGTTACGTGGGACATACTATATAGACAAAAACGTCTTACTGCTGAAATTGATCCAAAAGTATGTAGACTCTTACACAATGCTGAGTACCGGTATAGTATCGTGACGAATCAATTTGTGTTTAGAATAATACTTTTTAAACCTTTTGATCGTCTTCACCACAATGTGTGGCGACGATCACTAGTTACAAATTGTATTGTAGAGTTATACTATAATAATCATATATTAAGTATATGTATACTAACCATATAACAATTAAAATTATATAAAGAGTTAATTATTATTTTCGTCCCTGTGGTCTGTCAAAAATCACTATTTCAGTCCATTAGTTTAAAAATTGCGATTTCAGTCCCTGTAGTTTCACTTTCGTAACCATTTCAGTCCCTGTGGTTTCACTTTCGTAACCCAATCCATTATTCTGTTAAGTATAGGGACTGAAATGGTTACGAGGTGGACTGAAATGATTACGAAAGTGAAACCACAGGGACTGAAATCGCAATTTGTAAACTAATGGACTGGAATAGTGATTTTTGACAAACCACAGGGACGAAAACAGTAATTAACTCTTATATAAAAAATGAGTAAATTACGTTTTTGGCCCCTGTGGTATATCACTTTTACTATATTAGCCCAAAATAAGAATTTTTTACATATCTGCCCTCATGATTTCTATAACTAACCATTTTGGCCCCTAAGTCTAGAGATCATGGGGGCCAAAATGGTTAGTTATCGAGACCATGGGGGCTAAAATGGTTAGACTTAGGGGTCAAAATAGTTAGTTATAGAGACCATGAGGGCAGATATGTTAAAAATTCTTATTTTGGGCTAATATAGTAAAAATGATATAACCACAGGGGCCAAAAACGTAATTTACTCTATAAAAAATATAGTACATGTATAATTAAAAATTATATATGAAAATATCGTAGAGGTATACTAACCAGTGGATACGTGAAGAAGCAACTTTATTTTAGCGCATTTGCTAGCAAAATTTAAAACATTTTTAGCTCCAAATGTATTCAAAGCTAATGCACTGTCATATCTGCAATAAATCAAATAAAAATATTCAAAATCATTCTATATAACTGTTTCTCACATATAGCTATATAAATAGTTTTTAAGATCTATATAAATGGTTTTTAAGATGTGATTAGTACAAAACACAACACTAATTCAAGTTCTCAAAATAAATTTTCATTTTAAAATGACTACTGGTAATTCTTTATTTTAAACAGGTCGACTAATTTAATATCTAAACTAGAAGTAGTTATACCTTTCATCAAAGTTGGTGGTGGCAGCTACATTCACAACAACATCAATATTACCCCACATCTCTTCAATCAAACCAGAGTCTTTTACTCCAAGATTTTCGTAGGTGATGTCACCGGCCACCGGAGTTACCTTTTCTGACAAGAAAGACTGAAGATTTGCACCATGCTTCTCTTTCAAGATGTTGAACAAATCCTTTGCCACTGCCTGTACGTAAATGATTTTAAATGTTTTTTTAGGTTTAAAAGTTGATTTTTTATATCAAGTTAAAATATTATTTTATTATCTATAGTCTGAAACTTTGAACTAACTTTCAAAATTATTTAGAGTTTTCTTTTTTGTAATTTATATTTATCGATCTACCATTCTATTCACTATGCCATTAATATTACTACCAATATCAATTTCCTTAAATGATGAGACGGATTTCCTTATCGTGACAAGTCTTGGATTTTATGCAAGTATACCGTGTCAAGAATAAAAAAAAAACAGTATTATATATAATATTCGACAAAAAAGAATTAAACTCTGCCAAAAAGGTAGTTGCATATACACACACATACATGACGTATACAAAACATACACAACTACTTAAGGTGATTGGAACATAGAAATTATTACATGATCCAGTGGCGGTTATGATGGTTCATGGGAGGATATTTGCATAAGGCCCATAATCTCAAGGGGCATGCGATTTTTTAAAAAATCCAATATACATATGTTATTTTTTTAAATATTAAAGACATACCAATTCCAATATAGGCCCATTTACAAAATTATTTTTTGTGGTTTAGAATTTAGCATATTGGCATTAGGTTTATTTAGTCCAATTAATACTAATTTGATTTTTTTTACAAAAATAATAATCAAACATTACAGAAAGGCATATTTTTTCAAACTCGAACAGGGTACGTGAATTCTCAGAGACGCCTCTGACATGATCGCGACATCTAGTGAGAGGTAATAATTAAGCATATATGATCTTGTATCAAATGTGCAATATATTTACCTTCGTCGTGAGAAACATTCGCAACACAAAGCTCACCAAACACAAAACATAGTATTGAAACAAATCTATACTTAAAACTTAAAATGGGTTGGCAAAACATATCATATTGAAACAAATCTATACTTAAAATTTGTGTTTTAGCACAAACCCTTAAAAACGATAAATACCTCCTTGTTGAAACGTTGCAAAGCAGATTTGGCATCAGTAGCCCTCACAAGAAGATATAACCTTTTCACATTCGGTTGAACCCTGAGTATCTTCTCCACAAATACTACATATACACAAAACAACATGATATCAGTAACGTGACGTTTGTATGTAATATCATACAACACGTTCAAAAGTGTACTTCGTTAGTTTGTTTAACAACAACCACTAAGTACTTATAACATTATATGTGTGTGTGCGTGTGTCGAGAGATCGAGAGAGAGAAGGGATACTTTTAGCAAGAAAACCAGTGGCACCAGTGATTAAAATGCTCTTGCTATCAAGAAAATCAAGAATGTTATCCAACTCCATTCGTTGCAAGTATGGCAAGAACACAAACACTTTAGAAAGAGAGAGAGAGTGTGTAGGAAAATTGGTGAAGAAGAAGATATGATGCAAGTGATTTATAAGGACGGAAAATGCATACTGAGGATGGAGAAAAGAGTTAAGTGGTGAATAAAGAAAATTCAATGTTGTGTCAGACAGTTTGGTAAACACAGACAGATATTTCGGTTTTACATATTCACATGACTTCCCCGGCTAACTAACTCATAAAAAAAGATCAACTGTGTCACTGACGAAATTTGAAACCACAACAATATTTCGGGTAAATTTATTTACGAGTAAAGTACAATTTTCGTATCATTAATTTGTCCAAAATAACATTATTTAATTATTCAATAAGTTTATTTATTTATTATTATTTTTTTTTTTGCATTCTCAGATCAATAGGTTCACTTGATTTTTATTTAAACTAGTTATCTTAACTCAATTTGTTTTTTCGGTTAAGTTTTTATGAAAAGACAAACATACTCATTATTAAAAAAAAGAGCAAAGTGCAATTTGCATCCTTAAGGTTTGATCCAGATTGTCGTCTGCCTCTCTTTCTTTCAGTTTTTGTCATCTGAAACGCTAACATTGTTATTTCATTGTCGTCTGGCCCGAACGTTAGTCAGCTCTTACGTTGACCATTAGATTTAGGGGAATTTGGTCTTTTAACATTCAAAGCTTCCTAATCACATTTGCCACCTCCATTATCTTTCCACGCTTACCCTCTGACACCCCATTCTTCACTTCTCTCCTTCTTCTTCACCGACGACTAACGTTCCGGCGACCAACAATGCCCGGCAATTCAGCAGCTCCTCTTCACGACGAACATGTAATGGAATTCACTTTCAATTTTCACAATGAACACGCCCATGGTACATATATCAAGCACATTTTCTTGCACCATTGTTGATTTAGGTCGATTTCAGTCCAATGCAAGTTAGGGATTTCATCGATAATGTGGTCGTTTGTTTGTGTTTAATCGATTGTAACTGGACTTATGGTGACGAAGACCAGCAACCATCGCATGGTGGTTCTTGTAAGCGTGGTCCTGCGATGATTGAACATTTCTCTAAACTTTAGAGTGGTGTTCCCTCGATCGCACCAACAAACAAGTCCACCACAGAATGACATCGTCCCAACTTCTGGTCCAGATTCACAACCACCACCATCACCAGAACAGAGCATCGCCCATCTTTACCAAGACTAGTGTAATACTAGTGTTGGTTATTTTGTTGAATGATCCTATTATTTGGTGATGTGTAATTATGATGATAATGCATATTATTATTGTTAGGATGTGTAATTATGATAAGGATGATGATGTTTTGAATGTTGGATGGTATAATATATATATATCTATTGGGATAGTGATGTTATATGATGATGATTTATGATATATGATTTAGTTTATGATGTTGCTCCATGATGATTATGATGACTTATGTTTATGATGATGTTTTAAAATTAAGTTTACGATCCTCATAGTCTGTGTATTAGTGAGTCTGTGTGATGTTTTAACATTAAGTTTATGATGATGTTTTAACATCATGATCATACATATGATCCTCATAGTTTGTGTATTAGTGAGTCTGTGTATCATTGGTCAACTGTATGATGATCATCATCTTCCTAATAATGTGAGTTTGTGTATTAACAGTGATCCTGATCCAATGAGTCTGTGTGTGTACATTTGATCAGTGCAGTTTGTCCATCAGTGACTTTGATGAACTCGAAGTCAGTTTGTGAACTAGATGTTTGCCAATTAAGTGCAGTTTGTGCAAAAGTGCAGGTTGGTTCATAAGTGCAGTTTGTGCATAAGTGACTTTGATGAACTAGATGTTTACCAATTAAGTGCAGTTTGTGCAAAAGTGCAGGTTGGTTCATAAGTGCAGTTTGTCCATAAGTGTAGGTCGGTTCATGTGTTGTTTCATACAAGTTTCATAAGTTTCAATTATGCAGGTTTAGTGCAATTTACCTAGGTAGATGGGTTTCAAATAATGTCGAAATGGTGAAATGGGTTTCAACAAAGTGTAGGTTTCAACAGATGCAAATGAATAAGTTTATGATAATGTTTTTCAACAAATGCACTTCCATGTTCCTGCACCTATTTTGACATTAAAAAGCTAATGATGCTTCACTATTGATGATGCTTAGTGACAGTAATTAACTTAGTTCTTCAATATTTTGACTTTACAAAGTAAACCTGCACCTAATATTAGAATGGAGGGGATTTTGAATATAATATAAGCGATGGGCAATATAGACTTTTCACGTCATTCAGTAAGGGCAATAGGGTCTTTTTACAACATGTATTAACAGTTGACTAACGTTTGGGAGCAAATGGCAATGAAATAACAATGTTAGCATTTCATATGACAAAAACTGAAAGAGAGGTAGGCAGACGACAATCTTAACCAAACCTCAGGGAGGCAAATTGAACTTTACTCTTAAAAAAATTTAATCTCACGCTCTAAATCATTCACAATTTGTATGCAATGTTGCCAGCTCATGTCAAAATGACATCGAAATATATCTACATTATATACCGGATATTCAGAAAAAATCATATTCGCTTCGCATGTGGAATCTCGTGGCGTTCTTGGGGATTTGTGATTCGGTTTATTAGCGGAGTCGTTCGTTGCATCCATCGTGCGAGTCTTTAGTTTTCATCAAGGTATAACCCTAAACCCGCTATGTTTGTGTATTTATATAATTATCTGAATAGACTGTACTGGATCGCTGGTGTGAATATTTTTATTTATTTTGTGTTTTATCACACTTCTGCATCTAATTAATAATAAAGAGTTATTTTATTATTTTTAAATATAATATTGGATTTTTGTAAATTAAAATGATATACAAGATTCTCTACATGATTGGTAGAGGTGGTGTAGATTTAGTTTCATTAAGTTTCCATTATAATGGTGGATGCATGTCTTAATTTTGGATTTCGGTTTCTTTTCTTGCAGGGGCGGAGTTAGTGTATTAGGAGAGGTAGCACGGGTTACCCCTCAATTCATCTTCGTACCATTTTCATAGTGTAATTTTTTTTCTAGTTTTATACAAAAGATACCCCTAATTCTCAGAAAAATAAATCGGAATGCCTCTAAATATTTGGGCTAGATCCGCCACTTCTCACATTGTAATTGTGTTTGAGCTACTTGCTTAAGCTTGTTTCTTTTTCCCTATTTAAATGAAAGTTCGTAAAAAAACGGACAACTCACCATGTAAAAATTCAAGGGTTTTAAGTCTATTAAATTTGAAATATCCCTCAAATATATAAGAGTTAAAAATGGGGTGGGGCCTTTAGAAAAACATACTCTCTCTGATATCACTTTCTTTTATCAAAACACTAGGTTATAACCCCGTGTATTACGCGGGTTAAGAAAATAAAATATCAAATAGTTAATAACGAAGATTTAACAATTATAAAACGATATTTTAAGACACTTTTCTGATATCTGAATAAAATTTTGTTTTATGTATGATCAAAACTTGTGATGTTTGTCAAGTTTATAAATATAACAACATTTGAACCATCAATTAGAAGACAAACTATATCATCGACTTTCTCACGACGTGAACCCAAGTTTTATTTAAATAACAGTGGTCTTAATTTATTAGTTCTAAAAATATTGTTGAAATGTTTAGATTAGGCATATAGCAATTAGCCAATGTATTTTAAATATATTAAATAAATAAATTATTTGTTAAGCAAGAAAATCGTTCCCTCCCCCTCGTTATGAAAATGCTCGATATTTGTTTCAATTATTAAGATATAATTTCTAATCTAGTAATTAATATAAAGAAGAAAATCGTTCCCTCCACCCTCGTTATGAAAATGCTCGATATTTGTTTTAATTATTAAGATATAATTTCTAACCTAGTAATTAATATAAATAAATAATAAGATAATTTATGGAACTTTATCCGTAATTTCTTAACATCTGAGCCCCCAACGTCTTTTTTTCTAACCCTTTTAGCCCCTAACACTAACCCCATCAATTAAATTTTAGGGGCTAAAAAGGTTAGAAAAAGACGTTTGGGGCCAAAAAGATTAGAAAAAAAAGACGTTGGGGGCTCAGATGTTAAAAATTCTTTTTGGGCTAAAAGAGTAAAAGTGCTACAACCATATGAGCCAAAATCGTAATTTACTCTATTAGTTAAATAAATAATATTATTATAAATGAGAAGGAGATTAAACTAAATAATAATTATCCATAAAAAAATAAACTAAATAATATTTAGTAGAAGAATTATCTATAATTAATTAGAAAATATTAAATTAAAATAATACTTATCTATAAAACATGAACTAATATGATGATAAGTGTCCTCAAAATAGTTTCTTTTTATATAGTATAGATACATGTGCTTTTTTACTCATGTTCCTAACATTTATTTTTCACCGATGTGGGATAGGATATTTCTTTTTATTATAGAATTTTATTTATTTAAAAGCCAATTGTATAACATAATGATATTAGTATCTACAAGTATCGATTATCAACATTATTAATAAGATATAATCTAAAAAGTCACACTTTGAAGATTTGACAATATTTAAGAAGGAAGATTTAAGTTGTTACATATTTTGAAAGGAAAATAATGTGTTTTAAGAATAAATTATTGGTTGAATAATCTAAGCAAGTTTAAGAGTTTGTTTCAAAATAAACACACTTGAAGGTTATTGACTAAAATAGTTATTATTATTTATTTATTTTGTTAAGTTAGTTTATATATAATAAATAAATAAAAGATAATCATGGATTCAAATAAAGGATTATTCTTAGAGATAACTATCATTTGAATTCAAATACAAAATTGATCCCGAGAGTTTTGAGAGATATTAATAAAGGCTTAGGATTAACTAAGAAACCTAATAAAAATCTTAAATTATCCTTTTCGTCATTTATGTTTGTATCAGATTACTTTTAACTTCAATAATTATAGTCACAATTCTTTATTTGTAAAACTCATTACACCTTCGATCCTTTAACACTAACTTAATTTATTTTAAACGTTAAACATCCCATATGAGGGCAATAAATTAGTCGTTTACCTCCATCTTTCCTTCACTTACGTCGTCACCTAAACTTCATCCCATTGAACTACATCTTCTTCATCTCAACTAACCAACATGCTACAAACCTTTCACACCACCAAATCTTTCCCAACCCACCGCCACCACATCAACCGTCGGGATCCGGCGTCGTATCTCCCCCATCTGTGTTGTACAAGATCAGTTGTGTTGTACAGTGTTTTTTTGAAGTTCTAATCGACTTATTGGGACCAATTGGGGAGCTAGCAAGCACCATACAAAGTCCACCACGAAATAAATTTACATAAAACAAAACATCACTACCAACCAATTTCTTTCATCTTAAAACCTCCCCACATGTAATTTCTTATTCATTTGTTTGTTGATTGATGGTTGCTTTTTGAATAATTTCTTCTTTATTTGTTTTGTGTGAGATTGAATTCAGTTTTGTCATTGTAGGAACTGTGAGAACTTGTGTAACAAGAAATCTCATAAACAGGGTAAAATTATTTGAGTCAGACTGAGTTGGTTAGACTTGGGTTGGGTTGGCTAGTTGGGTCTGAGTTGAAGGAATATGGTTGTGGTGTTCAAGGTTGCCGGAGGTTGGGTAGTGATGGTCGGATAGTGCTGATGGTCGAATGGTAATGGTGGTTGGCTAGTGGTGATGATGAAGAAAAGGTAAAGCGAGAGAGAGAAAGAGAAGAGGGTCATAATTTTAGAAAAATCATTTTGTTGTATTTTTTAAATTTGTTTTAAATAAAAGGTGTGAAAAGACATAAATGCCCTCACATGATTTGCACATGATATGACTTAACGTTTAAAATAAACTAGGTTAGTGCTAAAGGACCTAAGGTGTAATAGGTTTTACAAATAAAGGATTGTGACTGTAATTATTGAAGTTAAAGGTTATCCATTGCAATTCGATACAAACATAAAGGACGAAAAATGTAATTTACCCCAAAAATCTTTGCAGTTTCCATCCTCAGTGCCACACCACCCACCGCCAACCATCTCCTTGTCGTTGGTTCACCATTGCTACCGTCGTCGTCCTCGCCACCTATTCTAATTTCGGTGGAGACTTGTAGTGGGGTGTTCTCGCGAGGTGATTTCAAATGTGTTCGATTCCAGGGTGATCCATGTCGGATCTAGCAATCGGTTCGTTGAACCAAGGTGGTTACAAATTGGTTAGTCATATTCTGTCAAAAGGTATGTTTCATATAACACCCTATGGTTGTTTTGTTTCTATTTGGTTTGCATCTGAAATTTTGGTTAACAATCCAAAGTTTGGTTTGGATTGGTTGTGACAACTCGAACTTTAGACTTGCTTGGATGTAACGTTACGTGCTTATATGACACTTTGAGTTAACGAATGTTATGATGTTACGTACTATGTGAACTTGATTATATAATTATGTGAGTACGTGTGTTATTATGTGCATTGTGTGATATATGTTTGCATGTTAATCGAGCCAAACCCAAACCGCACATTAGAACCGGTCACACAAGCCTTTTGGGCCACACCTTGTATACGGATCCATTAGGCAGCCGAGTGGGCTCGGCCCACTCCCCACTCGCAAACACTAAACCCTTTGGTAAGGGTTTGATTCTCATTGTTGTTACAAAACATCACACACACACAAACCCTAGGCTCTCTCCCTCTCGTTTTACTTGGAACCCGACGGCACAAGACCATCCGATCATTCTCTTGTTCGGATCACCCTTCTTTACTTGTAATCGGTTAGTGTTTTGTTTATGCTTTCGTGTTAAGTGATGTTATGACTTCATGTTTAGATTAAACCGATTAAAATTGCATGATAATGAACTAGGGCCGGTTAGATTATGTTGTTTATGCGTGGTCCTCGGATTGATTGTATGATGATAGATATAATCAGGTTTTTGTATGAATGAAAACCGGTTAGGTTGCATGCTAGTCCGATGATATGATCATGACTCGGTTCAGGTTTGTGTGCTAATCCGATTAATTGTTTTGATGCTGTTATGAACATGCTAATGATGATGATTTTGAAGGTGTTATGAATATGATTGAATGCTGAATAAACGTTGTTTGATCTGATTTCCGAAACTGCCTAAGTTGTTTGCTAGAATCACGGAATGATTGTTGCATGAATTATGGAAACCAGTTACACACACGATTGCGACTCGGTATCACCAATTGCGACTCGAAACCGCACACCAGCAACAGCACGAACCGCAACCACGGTTGCGAATCATGTTGCGACTCGTAACCAAACCATGACAAGCCGAGACCATCTGTTGCGACTCGTAACCAGCTGTTGCGACTCGTAACCCTCCGTTGCGACTCGACATCGCCGGTTGCGACTCGAGACCACCTTTGCACGTACACTGTTTTGGGCTTTCACTGTCACGGGCCCAATCAACTGGGCCAAATAATTGGAATCATGCGGTTGACTGCCATTGGACTTATGACTGTTATGTTATTGGACTGCTTATCTGGTTGGGCTGTTATGTAATTTGGGCTGTTTGTATTTCGGGCTTAGACATTGGATCGCACATGAATGTTAATGCTATGCTCTTACCTGTTCACATGCATACGTGATAGTAACGTGTTAACATATGTGATGCACACGTGTATTGCCTTAGTCAAGACCTGACTTGTATGAAAACCGTGATAGGACGTGGTTGACCATTTACTTGCTACCTGTACTCTTTGTGTATCTGCCGAGCAAACCAAGGTGAGTTCACACAGCCAAGGCATGGGATTCCCGGGTTGGGAATTGGGTTGGATATGATGAATGTGGAATGATTACTCGTACTTACGCATATACCAGACTATAGACCATCGTCCTCAGGTTAGTCAGGACACGTTACGTAAAGCCTACGTAACCCAGTATATTTGCCATATGTCTCCCGGGTCGGGAGGACACGTTACGTAAAGCCTACGTAACTCAATTGAACCAGAACCGCAACAACAACAACAACCAGGGCAACGGGAACAACAACGGTGGAAACAACAACAACAACGGCAATGAAGCTCGTGGTCGTGCTTTTGTGCTAGGTCGAGGCGACGCAGTGAATGATCCCAACGTTGTTATGGGTAAGTTTCTCCTCGACAATATTTACGTTACTGTTTTATTTGATTCGGGTGCGGATACAAGCTATATGGCTGTGAAAATGTGTCAACTACTAAAACGTGCACCAACACTTTTACCCACCAAACATGTAGTCGAGTTAGCTAACGGTAAAAGTCTAGAAGCCACGCACGTAGTTCAGGGTTGTAATATTATCCTAGCTGGTCAAGCTTTCTCTATCGACCTCATTCCCATAGCTTTGGGTAGCTTCGACGTCGTGATTGGGATGGATTGGTTATCCCAACACCAGGCAGAAATCTTATGCAGCGAGAAGATAATTCGTATTCCACGTTCTGGTCAAGAACCTCTCGAAGTTCAAGGCGACAAGAGTGGTGCAGTGGTTGGCATCATCTCTTTCTTGAAGGCTCAGAAATGCTTACGAAAGGGGCACACTGCCATTCTGGCACTCGTTACAGACGCAACTGCAAAGGAAAAGAAATTGGAGGATATTCCAATTGTATGTGATTACCCTCAGGTGTTTCCTGAAGACTTACCTGGCTTACCGCCTCATCGTCAGGTCGAATTTCAGATCGAGCTCGCTCCAGGAGCAGCACCCATAGCTCGCGCACCATATCGTCTAGCTCCATCGGAATTGGAGGAATTGTCAAAGCAACTGCAAGAACTCTTGGAAAAGGGTTTCATACGACAAAGCTCTTCGCCTTGGGGAGCTCCAGTACTTTTCGTGAAGAAGAAAGACGGTACGTTCAGGATGTGTATCGACTACCGTGAACTCAACAAGGTGACGGTGAAGAACCGTTATCCTCTTCCACGCATCGATGACTTATTCGACCAGTTGCAAGGGTCGTGTTACTATTCGAAGATAGACTTAAGGTCAGGGTATCATCAGCTGAGAGTCCGGGATGAGGATGTCTCCAAGACAGCCTTCAGAACTCGTTATGGTCACTACGAGTTTCTTGTCATGCCATTCGGGTTAACAAACGCGCCTGCTGTATTTATGGATCTTATGAACAGGGTGTGCAAGCCCTATCTTGACAAGTTCGTCATTGTATTCATCGACGACATTCTGATTTACTCCAAGAGTCAGGAGGAACACGAGCAGCATCTTCGTCTTATTTTGGAACTCCTTCGGAAGGAGCAGTTGTACGCCAAGCTTTCTAAATGCGACTTCTGGCTTCGTGAAGTCCACTTCTTAGGCCACGTGGTAAACAAGGATGGGATTCATGTCGATCCATCCAAGGTAGATTCGATCAGGAACTGGCCTGCACCGCGTACACCGACAGAAATACGCCAATTCTTGGGTTTGGCGGGTTACTACAGACGGTTTATTAAAGACTTTTCGAAGATTGCTCAGCCGCTTACGTTACTGACACAGAAGGGTGTTACCTATCGCTGGGGAGAGCCCCAGGAGACTGCTTTTCAGCACCTAAAGGATAGACTTTGCAGTGCACCTATCCTCTCATTGCCAGAGGGCACAGACGACTTCGTGGTTTATTGTGATGCATCCATTCGGGGACTGGGATGTGTGTTAATGCAGCGCGACAAGGTTATCGCTTACGCTTCTCGTCAACTCAAGGTTCATGAACGGAACTACACGACGCACGATTTAGAGCTGGGAGCTGTTGTTTTCGCGCTTAAGATATGGCGACACTACCTGTACGGTACCAGGTGCACGATTTACACCGATCACAGGAGTCTCGAGCATATCCTTAAGCAGAAGGATCTGAATATGCGTCAACGACGATGGGTCGAGTTACTTAATGACTACGAATGTGCTATCAAGTATCATCCAGGCAAAGCCAATGTTGTGGCTGATGCCCTCAGTCGGAAAGACACTTTACCACGGCGCGTGCGAGCGCTACAGCTTACGATTCAGTCTAGCCTTCCTACACAGATACGAAATGCTCAGGTAGAAGCATTGAAGCCCGAAAACGTCAAGGCTGAGGCCTTACGCGGCTCACGACAACAGATGGAACAGAAGGCAGACGGCGCTTACTATGTAACGGGCCGGATTTGGGTCCCTCTTTATGGCGGTTTACGCGAACTTGTAATGGATGAAGCTCACAAGTCTCGCTACTCGGTACATCCAGGGTCGGATAAAATGTACCACCATATCAGCACTACTTATTGGTGGCCTAGTATGAAGGCCCACATCGCTACGTACGTTGGAAAGTGCTTGACCTGTGCGAGAGTCAAGGTCGAATATCAGAAACCAGCTGGCCTACTTCAGCAGCCTAAGATACCTCAGTGGAAATGGGAAGAAATTTCCATGGATTTCGTTACAGGCCTACCTAGATCCCAGCGTGGGAACGATACGATATGGGTCATAGTTGATCGACTCACCAAGTCTGCACACTTCCTGCCGATTAAGGAAACGGACAAGTTCTCCACTCTCGCAGACGTATATCTTAAAGAAGTTGTTTCGAGGCACGGGGTGCCCACATCTATCATTTCGGATCGCGACGCACGATTCACGTCAGAACTCTGGCAAGCGATGCATAAATCCTTTGGCTCACGACTAGACATGAGCACAGCATACCACCCTCAGACGGATGGGCAGTCTGAGCGAACGATTCAAACGCTTGAAGACATGCTTCGGGCATGCGTTATCGATTTCGGCAACGGCTGGGAAAAGCATCTCCCTTTAGTGGAGTTCTCATACAATAACAGTTACCATACCAGCATTCAAGCCGCTCCATTCGAGGCATTGTACGGGCGTAAATGCCGGTCACCCCTCTGCTGGGCAGAGGTGGGAGATAGTCAGATCACGGGTCCAGAGATTGTAGTGGACGCCACAGAAAAGATTGCACAGATACGACAACGCATGGCGGCAGCACGCGACCGTCAGAAAGCCTACGCGGACAAGCGTAGAAAGCCATTGGAGTTTGAGGTCGGGGACCGGGTTTTATTGAAAGTCTCACCCTGGAAGGGTGTGGTTCGTTTTGGCAAACGGGGAAAACTAAATCCGCGATACGTCGGACCATTCGAAATTATAGAAAAGATTGGCAAGGTAGCCTACAAGTTGAAATTACCAGCTGAACTCGGGGCAGTTCACAATGTCTTTCACGTATCGAACCTAAAGAAGTGCCTGTCTGATGAAAACCTCATCATTCCTTTTAAGGAACTCACTATCGACGAGCGGTTGCAGTTCGTCGAGGAACCAGTTGAAATCACGGACCGGGATGTGAAGGTCCTCAAACACAAGAGAATCCCTCTTGTCCGAGTTCGTTGGAACTCCAAACGTGGCCCAGAGTACACCTGGGAACGCGAAGACAGGATGACAGAAAAGTACCCCCAGTTATTCGGGAACAAGGCAACCACTACTGAGGCTGAAGCTACTACTTCGGAATTTCGGGACGAAATTCCAGATCAACGGGGGGAGGATGTGACACCCCAGGAAAATCAGTGAACAGTACAGTTTACCTAGCTTCCTCAGTGAGTGCATACCAAATTTCGGGACGAAATTTCCAATTAGTTGGAGATAATGTGACAACTCGAACTTTAGACTTGCTTGGATGTAACGTTACGTGCTTATATGACACTTTGAGTTAACGAATGTTATGATGTTACGTACTATGTGAACTTGATTATATAATTATGTGAGTACGTGTGTTATTATGTGCATTGTGTGATATATGTTTGCATGTTAATCGAGCCAAACCCAAACCGCACATTAGAACCGGTCACACAAGCCTTTTGGGCCACACCTTGTATACGGATCCATTAGGCAGCCGAGTGGGCTCGGCCCACTCCCCACTCGCAAACACTAAACCCTTTGGTAAGGGTTTGATTCTCATTGTTGTTACAAAACATCACACACACACAAACCCTAGGCTCTCTCCCTCTCGTTTTACTTGGAACCCGACGGCACAAGACCATCCGATCATTCTCTTGTTCGGATCACCCTTCTTTACTTGTAATCGGTTAGTGTTTTGTTTATGCTTTCGTGTTAAGTGATGTTATGACTTCATGTTTAGATTAAACCGATTAAAATTGCATGATAATGAACTAGGGCCGGTTAGATTATGTTGTTTATGCGTGGTCCTCGGATTGATTGTATGATGATAGATATAATCAGGTTTTTGTATGAATGAAAACCGGTTAGGTTGCATGCTAGTCCGATGATATGATTATGACTCGGTTCAGGTTTGTGTGCTAATCCGATTAATTGTTTTGATGCTGTTATGAACATGCTAATGATGATGATTTTGAAGGTGTTATGAATATGATTGAATGCTGAATAAACGTTGTTTGATCTGATTTCCGAAACTGCCTAAGTTGTTTGCTAGAATCACGGAATGATTGTTGCATGAATTATGGAAACCAGTTACACACACGATTGCGACTCGGTATCACCAATTGCGACTCGAAACCGCACACCAGCAACAGCACGAACCGCAACCACGGTTGCGAATCATGTTGCGACTCGTAACCAAACCATGACAAGCCGAGACCATCTGTTGCGACTCGTAACCAGCTGTTGCGACTCGTAACCCTCCGTTGCGACTCGAGATCGCCGGTTGCGACTCGAGACCACCTTTGCACGTACACTGTTTTGGGCTTTCACTGTCACGGGCCCAATCAACTGGGCCAAATAATTGGAATCATGCGGTTGACTGCTATTGGACTTATGACTGTTATGTTATTGGACTGCTTATCTGGTTGGGCTGTTATGTAATTTGGGCTGTTTGTATTTCGGGCTTAGACATTGGATCGCACATGAATGTTAATGCTATGCTCTTACCTGTTCACATGCATACGTGATAGTAACGTGTTAACATATGTGATGCACACGTGTATTGCCTTAGTCAAGACCTGACTTGTATGAAAACCGTGATAGGACGTGGTTGACCATTTACTTGCTACCTGTACTCTTTGTGTATCTGCCGAGCAAACCAAGGTGAGTTCACACAGCCAAGGCATGGGATTCCCGGGTTGGGAATTGGGTTGGATATGATGAATGTGGAATGATTACTCGTACTTACGCATATACCAGACTATAGACCATCGTCCTCAGGTTAGTCAGGACACGTTACGTAAAGCCTACGTAACCCAGTATATTTGCCATATGTCTCCCGGGTCGGGAGGACACGTTACGTAAAGCCTACGTAACCCAATACCATTCACTGGCTTCCAGGTCGGAAGGCCACGCTGCGTAAAGCCTACGTAGCCCCACGCGTACCACTGTCCTCGGGGAAGGGCACGTCACGTAAAGCCTACGTGACCCTGTACGTTTTCCTGTTCTCGGTAAAGAAGAACACATGGTCGGAAGTTAGTCTAGTAAGTACCACTAATGAGAAGCCCTCATTAGTAAGGATAAACGTGGGAAGCCCCCACCGGTAGTATAAACACAAGGTTTGGGAAGCCCCCACCTTTAGTACGTACTAGTATGGGAAGCCCCCACTAGCTAAACCTATGCACTATGTTATGAACTTACTTTCTGTGAACTCGCTCAACTAGTTTGTTGATTATTTGCTGCATGCCTTGCAGGGCCTTAGGTACATTATGGAGCTTGTACAAGGAGGAGCAGGTCGTTGTGGGATTTGGATCATGAACGATATTCGAACTTATAACTATTTTGAGTTACATTACTATGCTTCCGCTACTTAAACAGTGTTTGGTTTTGAAACATCAATCATGTCTTGATAAACTACCTTAACTATTTTTATTATTATTAAATGCTATGTTTGATGTGATTGATGGCTTGATCCTGGTCAGTCACGCCTCCAAGCGGTGGTACTCCGCGTGTGGGATTTTGGGGGTGTGACATTGGTTCGTATAGACGTTTCGCTATATTGATTAAAGTTTTAAAAAATCCAAAAAATAATTCCATTCTTTTTTCTCGATGTATGACTACACGTGTAAATGTGTAGCTTATTAGTCACAACAAGTATCACCTTGAAATTCTTCTCTTATGAACATCTTTAACGTTGAACGTTGCTTGGATACCACCACCTTCTTTAACCTAATTTTCTCTCCCGCCGAAGCCACGGTCGACAATTTACTCTGAATACCCTCCACCTCTTCACGGATTATAGACCGTAGTCGCATGAGCATCTAAAATTTCCCCTATTTCTTGTTATTAAATCTTTGGCAAAAATAAAGGCCTTGGGACAATGACTATGATGTTTGAATTCGACAATGATGATCTTCGTTTTCCTCCGTCTCGAGTGACCGTCCTTCGGTGTTCTTCTAAATGTTTAAACTATCTTCATCGACTCTCAAGTAAGTGTTGGTCAAGGCATGGGTTTGATCTCGCTCTATTTTATTGTCTAGGTTTTCATATTTGTGCTTGATTTTTAAATGAATTTGGTATACATACTATTCTAACGAGCAAGTGATGCTACAATGACCAGTGCTTCGGTTTGTCAATCAGGTCTATATTATTTCAATAAGGTTTATGTTATTTCAATAAGATCTATGCTATAACCACTGGACTGTCACACCCCAACCGATGGCGGAAACATCGGAGTGAGACGAAATAGATTGCTCGAGACATCATAACACTAGTATTTGGGACAAGTATTTAAATATTAAATTTCATTTCATTTCTAATGAGTCAATTACAAAGATTGAAATCAAATACAACAACTTGAAATAGAAGAATTACATTACAATAAGTATATAAAATTTGAAATTAGTATCTAGGCATCCTACTATGTTCCATACATCATCATTAAACCTGCAACATGTTTTAAAAGCATAGTTCAATACAACGTATTGGCGAGTACACTAGTTTTAGACACGTGACATAAGTATAAAAAGTATTTCTCAATCCAACATAGCAATTTGATATACAAGGTCAAACTATCATGCATAACTAAAAGTCAAACCCAAGTGTCCACAAGAATTATATGTGTCCCTCGCCACAAAAGTAACGAGACTAAGTATGAATAATATGTCTCCCTCGATACCGAAGTAATTGAGACTATAAAGAATATAACTTAACAAAACCCCGTCGGGTGGTGTGCTACTCCAATAGCGCTATAATTGTTAAGGTGGGCTAGCTAAGTTAATGACAAGTAGCATGTATTCTAGCATGTAACCTAAGCATATCAAATAGCATGTATAGCGGATTGAGAGAATAAAGTATATTTGTGTGATTTGTGCATTTTGACAATTTAAACATGTTACACCCAAAGTGTGTTAAAGCGAAAAAGGGTCAAGTGTACTCACAAAATTGCTAAGTCTTCCGATTATCCATGTATTGACGAGTTAATGAGAATAGGAGAATGAATGTGTTCGGTGATGGAGTTTACGGGGGTGTTTAGAATCGGAATTAGGAATTTAAGGTAGTGAAAGTATGTATATATGAAAGTAATATCTAAGTTCTAAGATTTTGTTTATAACACTATATCAAGTGGTTTCATGGGTCCCAAATTGCCCATTGGAATCATAACAACTACTCTATAATCTTTGATATGTTAGCTTAAGTTTATGATGATTAATCATCACTTGCTTAACACCACAAACTCAGCCATGTTTTTATATAATAATACGTATATTTATAAGGTAATAATATATTCTAAACTATGTCCAATCAAGTGTTGTCATGTAATATCATGTATTGTCAAGCATGGAGGTTTGAAACCTCATTGTATGATTCACCACTACACACACCATCTTGAAGATGGTGGGAGGGTCATGAATAACATAAAAAAAGTAAATCTAAACTAACAAGTTTCAAAAGTGTTCAAATGAAGGAGTGGAATTTAGTTTGGAAAGCCAAAGCTTCCATTTCACAAGTCACAAGTTCATCATATAGAAGATGATGACTTGTGCTTGTTTTCATCACATGATTATCAAGTTTAACAGAAAATAAGTGAGTGTTTGAACTCATAACTTGAATGGTAATCACCCTAATACAAACCCACAATCATAGACTTGATTGTGAGCTTGATGGTAACAAGATTCCATCAAGTTATCAACAAGAAAATGAACATAAAAAGAAATAAAAACGAGCAGAAAGTACATCACATTTTGGACCTAAAAAATCGTGAGGTTTCACCTTAGTTTGCCCAAGCAAACTTGTGAAAACCTTCCTAGAGGTTATCCAAGTGTTAAGAAGAAAGAAACGAGAAGAAAATCGAAGTAGAAGTGAGTTAAAACTCACTTTTTATGGCTGGAAGTTTCTGATGAACTTGCTGAAAACTCAGCTGTGTTTATGAGTTTTTAGAGAGGTTTTAGTGTTGTAAAAGTGGCAAGGAGGCTGAATATAAGTTGTATTTATAAGGGGTGCAATTAGGGTTTAAGTGGTTGGCATTTAATACAAGTTGTTGGGTGTTTAACAATTAAAAAGAAACAATAAAACAGCCATTAAAGGCTGCGATCAACCCTTAATTTTTTTTTTTTGCAATATAAGTTATGTATTTGAGGTGCATTTTATATAATTAACATGTTACATAATGTCTAGTGTGTAATTAACATGTTATCAAGGCCTAAAAGGTGTATTAAACATGATTTAAAGTATGAACATTATGTTTTAAACTATGTTATGAGATGTAAACATGTTTTAATGTAAAAGAAACGTGTGACAAGTAACAAACAAGTATGTGTAACGTATAAGGATGTGTCAAACAAGTATAAGTCTCGTAATCGAAAAATCAAGTGTCTTGTATGTATGTAACGTTTACGAATTAAGAATACACGATCATTGTTTACGAGTTAAACTTATGTTTAGGGGAATCATGAATCAAGTATCAAACAAACGTATGTATCAATGTGTAATCATGTATAAACGATGTACATTTCATATAAAAGATTCTTTTCATTACGATCAAAGTCTCGGATTTATAATGGCTTGAAACGAAATACGATTACAAAGGAAACGAGTTTCCGAAAATAGAAGTACGATACAATCTTTCTAAAAACGAAAAGCTGCGAAAAGCGAGGCGTTACAATCTCCCCTCCTTTAGGAAATTTCGTCCCAAAATTTATTCAAGAGGAAGACTTTGAAAAGGCATTTTGGTTGAATCAATTGACTAAATTCGAGATTTGCAGATTCGAGACGCGTTGAAAATGTACTAAATCGTTGAGGTACGAAGGATAGGTTTATAAAAAGAGTTTGTTTGACTAAAATGACATGAGGCATCAAGCATAAGTTAACATGCATGTGTGTGTAGGTAAAGTGAGCTTTAAACGAGTTTGAATAGCTCAAATGGGGAGGTACTTTAAAATATGTTACCTAAGAAGGAAAGCTTTCGTATAAAACGGTATGTATTTTGATAAAAGGAACGGCCCCTCATCATAAGTTGTAAGAAAGTTTTATCGGTCTTAAGGAGCATTTGTAGAATCATTTGTTTGTAGAAAATTGTTCATTGGTGAGAATGGCGAAGGTTAAAAATTTGGAAATAACAGGCCGTCTAAGTGTGTTTGCGAGCAAATAAAGGATGGAAGATAGTTTAAAAACAAGGAAGTATTTTAGGATTTGATTGATTTCAAAATAAGGTTTGTATAAAAGTGAAGGAATAATTGGAAATGATTGTGATATGAGAGTGAACGAACGATTCCACATATAAATGTTGCGATAGGAATGATCATTGGATAAAATGTGAATACGAGTGTCTAGGATGAGATTTCATCGTGGATAATCGGATATTGTGCGTTTAGCATTGCGTTTGTGAGTTGTTAAAGTTTGTGTATCGGGTCTAAAAAAGGTCTGCAAAACACCGAATTTCTCATGGCACGTTTTACGAAAGTTTGGTAACATGGTGAAAACACTTATATATAGGAAGTACCAGCAGCGTATCCACCATGTTTTGACCATGTTACGACCGTTTCGTTATTCAGTGTCATGTTACGTTCAGTGTCTTACCATACACAATAGTACACTCTATGATTCTCATGCGCCTACCATTTTAATCCCGTGTGCACCTGCGGTTATATTGATCATCACATGATCCACATAGTTTGTACTAGTTGTGTATGAATCAGGGTATGCATAATAATGATTGCGTATATAGTATTAATTGAAACATAACGAATTTAAGCATATAAAAGATGTACATTTCATACAAAAGATTCATTTCATTACGATCAATGTCTCGGATTTACAATGGCTTGAAACGAAATATGATTACAAAGGAAATAAGTTTCCGAAAATAGAAGTACGATACAATCTTTCTAAAAACGGAAACCTACGAAAAGCGAGGCGTTACATGGACACACTAATATTTCAAAGCCTAATTTCTAGGCTGGGAATGTTAAATTTAGAGTAACAAACCTTTTAAAAATATTATTATATTATAAAACTCAAAACAATTTCCCTTTGCTTTTTCTTCAAAATAAAACTTCTGGTCACACGCCATTAGTTTGACAAAAGACTGGTTCCATCTAGTAGTTTTCAAAACAACTGATTCTCCATCCACTACTTCCACAAAAGGGACACATTTATGATTCTTAATCTCTTTTAGGTAGTGTTTGGTATGCAGGAATGAGGGGTGGAATGGAATGGATGATTACGAGGGAATGAAGAAAAGTGTGTTTGGTTGGTCAATGGAATGGATCACCCATTCCAAAATGCATTCCATTCCCTCAAAATCATTGCTTCCACCCCCCATGTTTTTTTTCCATTCCATCCCCCTTGCACCATTCATCAACAACACCACAACCCACCACCTTCGCCACAACCCACCACCACCACCCATCATCGCCGCCATCGCCGCCATCGCCGCCACCCGCCACTACCTGGCCCCGACAGCCACCGCTGCCGCCGCTACCCACTCGCCACCGTTATCACCCACAGCTGCGACCAACCGCTAACGACACTCGCCGCCGCCGCCCACAACCATCGTCGACGCCACCACCACCGCCACCACCAACCGTCGCCGTCGCCACCAACCGCCATCTCTGCTCCCACCCACCACCAACGACCACCTTGCCACTATCACCACTCGTCGTCACCGCCACACCGCCACTCGCCGCCACCACCACCACCCTTTGCCGCCGCCGACACCCACCACCGCCACCTATAACCATCCACAATCACTGCCACCGACCACCACCACCACCACTACTCACCACTGATTTTATTACTCCGTTGTTCTTGCCAACTGAAAAATACACAATAATAACTCATTCCATTCACACATGGTAACCAAACAAGGCATGGAATGGTAATGATCCATTGCATTCCCTCGTCCATTCCATTACCTCGTCCATTCCATTCCTTCGTCCATTCCATTACCCCATACCAAACAGACCCTTAATTTCTCTAATGAGCCCACTGCCCCTGCCTACCTAAGGAACACCCCTATCCTATGGTATCCCAAGGCATAAACATTTCAAAAATATTTTGACATGTTAAATCCTACATCAATAGCCTACTACCTGCAAAAGAAATATGAGTAACACACATATTCACTCAACAAAAGACAGGTGCTACTTCTTCACATCTGACCTTAATGCCAACCCCAAACCGAAAACCTCTCATATTGTAACACCCCGAAAACGGGTTTGGTAATTAAACCACGTTAATATTAAATGACGGGTAAAGTACCGTTAGAGGTAAAAGTAACCCAGTGAATATTAGGATTTTAATTAAATGAACCTAATATTTAATAAAAGTTGAACGAAAGCTTTTGAAGAAATAAAGTTTATAAAAAGGCCTGAGTTAATGGGACTTAAAATAAACTGAGTCGTAAATTCCCCAAACCCATTAAGTTAACTAGGAATGTTTAACCTAGTTAATGAGTGGGAATATTGTTAGAAATTAAGTGGGTTATGGCCTATTTAATAAACTAACCAAACAAGAGGGGTCATGTCATGGCCCTCGGCCCCGGTTTGACCCGGTCCAGAGCCGCGAGACAGGAAATCCCGTGGTATTTAATTTAGGCGACAGCGGACGTCTTTTAATACAGGATCTTTTAATGTTAAAACTGCCCGTTTACATAATTTAGGATAAAACCTTGTAATTTACAATAAGGTGATTTCACAGGGAAATCTTTATTTTACAAAACATGTTTCTTTTTATTGATTTATACTGAGCCACTTCTCTAAGCTTGTAGTGCTTCACGGCACTTTCCTAGGATCACAACAGATTACCTGAAACATATTTTTAAAAAGGTTTTGTCAGCGGGGAAATACTGAGTGAATCATTCATTTTACTGAAAACGACACATATGTTATAATTTACAGTATTAAGAGCGATTACAATGTTTCAATGTCAACCAACTACCCACAGTATTTGTCACTCGACCCATTGGCCCATTCGTCCAATGGTGTCTATGACTATGGTCATATCACCCCTTGGCTAACTCGTTGTCCAATGGTGAAGATTATCAAGTAATGTATACAAAACCCCACATACCGGCTGTAATTGAAGACTACAAAGGCTTAATCCCTGTAATTATAACTTTGAAAATAATTTGGAGTTTTGTAAAACAGTTGATAAAAAGAGAATGACTCACATTGCAGATTTAACGAGCAGAGTATAAGGCTACTGATTAGCCTTGTTTAACCTAATTTAAATAACAATGCACACAAACTGGGTTAGTAAATAATACAGCAGTTACGACAATTCACGAGATTAAACCCTCACAACGATTAACAAAGTGCAATACTTAAATATCCAGCGGATTCACAACGAATGACAGAGTATAGCCCTGATTCGGGCAGCACTCAAACATTCAAGTCGAAATCACGATGAATAACAAAGTATAAACTTAATTTGAGCAGCACTCAAACAATCGTTGGATAGTTACAATCGATCGGACGTTGAATTGTAATAGCGATCGAGTTATTACCCTGTTTTGCGGCAGCGTTTCGAGATTTGTGCGTTTTAGAATTGTTTCTATGATATCTCAGTGTGTATAACGAATTTCTTCGTGGTTTTGGTGCCAGAAATCAAGTCCCAATGTCTACTATTTATACACAAAATTTGACCCCCCTCGCGTGATGCGAGGGGTACCCCTTGGGGCTCCGCGTGACGCGAAGGGTCACCTATTTCCATAGGGTAGCTACGTGTGTGTGTAGGCTTGATGAGTTGACGAAATCGTAAAATTCAAAACTGACAGCAAGTTATTTAGATAATCGTAACTAGGGTTTTACCCCCCCCCCCCTGAGTTTTAGGGGCCCTGATCCTGATTCTGATGATTCTGAAAATTTTAGGGTTTAAGCAGAATTACTTGGGTTTCTCAATTAGGGTTTCCTTAATAGACAATTAACATACTAAGTATTAATTTTAGTGAAAGTTGTTACACCCTCCCCACCTTAAGAAAAATCTCGTCCTCGAGATTTACTGGAATAAATGAGGATATTTCTGCTTCATTTCTGATTCCAGCTCCCAAGTGTATTCTGGTCCTCTCTTTGAATCCCATTTGACTTTGACTAGCACTAGTCGTTGTGCTTGAGAAATTTGACTTTTCTGTCTTCTATCTGTAGTGGTTTCTCTACGAATTTCAGCCTTTCACTTACCTCTACATCTTGAAGAGGTACTACCAGGGATTCATCAGATAAACATTTCTTGAGATTGGATACATGAAACACATCATGTACTCCAGCTAGTTCTTCTGGTAGTTGTAAGCGATAAGCAACTGGTCCTATTCGTTGCATTACTGGAAATGGTCCTACGTACCTTGGACTCAACTTTCCTTTCTTACCAAATCGTACTACTCCTTTCCAAGGTGAAACTTTTAAAAGTACTCTGTCTCCGACTTGAAACTCTAGTGGCTTGCGGCGATTGTCTGCATAGCTTTTCTGGCGATCTCGAGCCATCTTCAGTCTTTCCTTGATTTGAGTTATCTTATCAGTAGTTTCTTGCACAATTTCAGGACCTGATAATTGACTTTCTCCTATTTATGCCCAACAAACTGGGGTTCTGCACTTGCGTCCATACAGTGCTTCGAATGGAGCAGCTTCAATACTTGAGTGATAACTATTGTTATAGGAAAATTCAATTAAGGGTAAGTGGCTATCCCAATTACCACCGAAATCAATTACACATGCTTGGAGCATGTCTTCCAAGGTTTGTATCGTCCTTTCACTTTGTCCGTCTATTTGGGGATGATATGCAGTACTTAAATTTAGTCGGGTTCCCATTGCTTCCTGGAAACTAGTCCAGAAATGGGAAGTGAACCGACTGTCCCTATCCGATACAATGGAGAGTGGGACTCCATGTAAAGATACTACTTCATCTACGTACAACTTGGCTAACCTTTCCATGCTAAAGGTTTCCTTCATTGGTAGAAAATGAGCTGATTTGGTTAATCGATCCACAATTACCCAAATTGCATCATTACCTTTTCTGGTTTTGGGTAACTTAGTAACAAAATCCATTGTTATGAGTTCCCATTTCCATACAGGCATTTCTAATTGTTGTAATAGTCCTGAAGGTTTCTGATGTTCTGCCTTGACTTGTGAATAAGTAAGACACTTAGATACGTATTCAGCTATGTCCTTTTTCATTCCTATCCACCAAAAATTGTTTCTTAAATCTTGGTACATCTTATTGTTACCTGGGTGCATAGTATATCTAGATTTATGAGCTTCTTCTAAAATCTTATTTCTTAATTCTCCTTGCTTAGGTACCCAAATTCGTTTCTTGTGAAATCTCCAAATTCCATCATTTCCTTGCTCTAGTTCTTTTATATAACCTTTCATTCCTTCAGCATCGTCGATTGCTGTTTCCTGAACTTTCTTTAATTGTTCCATTAAATCTACTTGTAGATTTAATCTAAGCATACGAACTCGTCGTTGCTTCTCATGATACTTATGACTTAAGGCGTCTGCCACTACGTTTGCCTTTCCCTCGTGATATTGAATATCACAGTCGTAATCGCTTAGGATTTCCATCCATCTTCTTTGCCTCATATTTAACTCTTTTTGCCCAAATATGTACTTTAGACTTTTATGATCTGTATAAATAGTAAATTTACTTCCATACAGATAATGTCTCCAAATTTTAAGGGCAAAAATTATGGCTCCTAATTCCAAGTCATGAGTCGTATAATTTTCCTCGTGCTTCTTCAATTGCATGGAGGCATACGCAATTACCCTCTTGCTTTGCATCAGTACACATCCAAATCCTAATTTTGAAGCATCAAAATATACTTCAAAATCTTCTGTTCCTTCTGACAAGGCTAAAATTGGAGCATTTGTCAATCTTTGCTTTAAAATCTTAAAAGCTTCTTCTTGTCTAGGTCCCCATTCAAACTTAACCGCTTTATAGGTTAGCTTAATCAGGGGTACAGCTATTTTAGAAAAATACTTAATAAAGCGTCTATACTATCCAGTTAAGCCTAGAAAATTTCTAATTTCCATAGCCGTTTGCGGAACCTTCCATTTGGTGATTGCTTCTATTTTTGCAGGATCTACGTGAATTCCTTCGTGATTCACCATGTGACCTAAAAATTGCACTTCTGGCAGCCAGAATTCACACTTCGAGAATTTGGCGTAAAGCTTTTCTTTTCTTAACAAAGTTAAGAGTGCATGCAGATGTTCACAATGTTCTTGCTGATTCTTCGAATAAATAAATATATCGTCGATAAAGACAATTACAAATTTATCCAAGTAGGGTTTACAAATTATGTTCATCATGTCCATAAATGCTGCGGGAGCATTTGTTAGTCCGAAGGGCATGACTGTAAACTCGTAATGTCCATACCTAGTTCTGAAAGCAGTTTTAGGTATGTCTTCTTCTTGTACCTTCAATTGATGGTATCCGGATCGTAAGTCTATCTTAGAAAAATACCTAGCTCCTTGCAACTGATCAAAAAGATCATCAATCCTAGGTAATGGGTATCTATTCTTAATTGTAAACTTGTTTAATTCCCTATAATCGATACACATTCTCATGGATCCGTCCTTTTTCTTAACAAACAACACTGGAGCTCCCCACGGGGATGAACTTGGTTGTATAAATCCTTTGCTTAGTAATTCATCTAACTACTTTTTCAGTTCTAGCATTTCGGTGGGTGCTAATCGATAAGGCGCTTTGGCTACTGGTGTAGTTCCAGGAACTAGATGAATTCTAAACTCTACTTCTCTATCGGGTGGTAACCCAGGTAATTCTTCTGGAAAAACATCTGGGTATTTCGAGACTACAGGGATGTCTTGAAGTTCCTTGCTTTTAGTGTTAATGATTACAGAAATCATATACACTACCTCTTGTTTTCTTGAATAACTAGCCAACTTCATTACTGAAATGAATTTAAGTGGCCTTCGAAGTTTATCTCCTGTGATTAAAATTACCTCTCCTGTGGGGATAAGAATTTCTATAGAATTTTTATCACAAAGGATTCGAGCATGGTTGGCTACTAACCAATCCATTCCTAATACCACATCGAATCCGGCTAATTTCATAGGTAACAGGTTGGCAGATGTAACACCTCGAATTTTTGTGTCCAATGATGTGTTAACACGTGTCATTTGTTTACACGTGGCGTCTATAATAAATAAAGGACTAATTTTGACAAACCTTGAAAGTACGTAAATTCGAGGGTTATAAATGTCAACAAGGGTAAATATACTGTATAGTATCCCTAAATAATGCTTGAACCTTCAAACGAATAAAATATAGATCGTACAAAAACAAGACGCGGAAGAAAGTGAGAGATTACAAACTACAGGGGTTAACTGTGTCAACATGTTTAATTATACCTCTGAGTGACCCTTTAACGTTCCCAAGACTTTGTAACGGTATTATACACTCACTAAAATAATATATACAAATTTCGCGAAGTTTCGATATGAAACGGGAAAGTTACGATCGAATTCGTAGAAGAAGGGTTAAAAGCGTCAATAATGAAAGTTAAGACTTTCAGAATAATTAAATAAATAAACCGGGGACTTAATAATGCGGGTAAATAACACGAGGCCCCTATCGGTAAATAACCGAGGGCCAAACCGCAAAGTTACCCCTTCAAACCCGAAAGGTCAGGTAAATCATTACGAAAGATTCGATATTAATTACATAGATTTTGTAATCATTTAAAAAAGATCAGATTTTTAACCTTTACGGACCGCAAAGGCTAGGCCTTACGGACCGTAAAGGGGGTAGCAGATTTGAATTATTCCGCCTATGGCTTACGGACCGCAAGGCCGAAGCCATACGGTCCGTAAGCAGCGCCCAGCGACAGAAACATGGCTGTTGGCTGTTTTAAACACCAAAACATGTAATAATGGGTCTTTCAGAGGTATGGTTGCCCCCTACTCGACCCATAACTCTCTAGGACACATGCCAACCATCCATAACCAGTTGTAGCTTGAGTTGTAATGATCTTGGATCATGTTTTTGACTATAAATAGCACCCTTGTGTGCATAACATTCACAACAACTCAAAAACACACCTCTGGCTATTCTAAAGGCTCCCAAGTGTTCTTCTCTGCTCTACATTCAAGTCTTAACTTCTGTAAGTTACTTTGATCATTCATAGTTCAGTTCATGCTTAGTATTTAGCTAAAAACCGAACCGTCGTAAATACGGTTTGACTTTAAAATAACTCAGTGATGGTTCAGTCTTATGACGAATCAAAAGTAGTTATAAGTTGGTATGAATGGAGGTAATAAACCCCTAAAAGGGTTCCCTCTGATCACCACTCTAACTATGTCAAATGTCGAGTCAAACGTGCGGTTAAAAAGTCAACAGAAAGCTATTTTAGCGATATATGCATAATCCGTAAAATATATGTTATGGAACCTGTTTTGATAATCATAAAACATGATAATAAGCATATAAACTTGTTTGCGCTCGTTTGAATCGACCGTTTGCTATATTAACCCGGTTCGGAGCCGAAAGTCGCAAAAGTTTGACTTTTGCTTTGACTTCAGTTCTGACCCGTTTTAGTGAGGTATAGATATGCCTTAGGACACTCTTAGGACCAGGTTACATGATGGTATAAACCTCTGTGATCGGTTCACGAGTTATCCGAGTCCTTTACGCATTTCCGTTAAACGCCTAAAAGTTGACCGTAACGGCCTTTCTAGAATAAAACGAGTATTTCGGACACGTGAACGGACCAGAACCTTGCTTATTAAATTATAAGCATGTCCTTAAAATTTCACGTCAATCCGAGGTCTAGAATGAGAGTTATGCTAAAAGGCGCACTTTTAAGAAAGTTTTGTAATTAACGGCGCAATTAGCATAACGCCCATCTAACCCAAGTTTTCATCACCAAAACTTTTACCCACTGTGGTAAAATAATATTTTGGGAATTTTAGAGATTTTTAATAATTTTTACCTTGCTCATAACCTGCGGTTATGGCTACGGTTCGGTAAATACCGAATATGCCCTTTTTGGCCAAAACGGGAGTTCTACAAGGTCTTTTGACCCGATTCCAGTTGCCACTGGTTTTAAATAATAAATAAAGTATTTTAAGCTTTATAAGCTGTTCGGGAAACTCAGATTTCCTGTAGAACTCGAAAAGCCTTTTTAAAAGTCTTTAAAATGACCGAAAAGCCCCTACGGGGCATAATATAAACTTAAACTCGTTACGGGCATTACGGAAGGTATCCTACTGATACCAAAATACTTTTAAGGCATATTGACTTAGGAAATAAGCGTAGGACACTTATGGTTAACCGTTTCGCCTATTTACGCACACGGTACGGCTCATGAAACTAGTTTTCGTGCAATAGCCGATATGGGTCAAATTATATTATTTGAACCCCAAAATCCAGAGTATGAACTATAAACCCATATAAAACAAGTCTCTGAACTTGTTGGGTCCAAATCATACTCCATTCTCGGTTTTCGCTTTTTCGTGCGAATTAACCATATCTATATATCGGAATCGACCGGTTTAAGCTACGGCTAATATAAGGACCGTTAGGATTCTAAGAGGTTAATTAAAACCTTCGTTCCAGATTAGGAGCCCCAGTAAAAGCTATCAGTGACTTGATCTTAATTAAGGATTTATACTTGCAAAGGTAAATACTTTAACTTATTTCCCCTATATGGGCTTGGGTTACGGTATATTAATACCGCTTGATTGAGCATTATATAATTCCATCGCTTAGGTGGTTAATTGATTAAATATGATCGGCTCATTTAAACAGTTTTGTTGCTTATAAGCCTTTGGGGGGTTTAATGACCGTTGTCCCGGATATCCTTGGCATCATTTTACGAAATGGCCACGACCATCGACATCCCGGTGTAGGCGTACACCCGGTATAAAGTGTCGACATTAAAACTAAAAGACGTAGCCGTTGGTTTCTGTACTACGGTTTTACGCAAACGTGGTGTGTCTATAAATCTTTAACCCGGCACGACCCGGGCTACTGAACGCATAAAAGAACATGTAAAACGTTCACAAGATCATTATGAATTTTCCCAAGTTATAAAAGAGTTTGTGCCTTGTGCATTCAAATCAATTTTAATAAGCATTTTCAAATGTGTCAGTTGAATGTATTTACCAGTGTAAACTGACGTATTTTCCCAAAAAGATTAAGTGCAGGTACCTAAACGTAATTGGCTGGTATTAGCTCCCTAGCGTCAGGATAAGCCTCGCAAGCTTGATTGCAGTATCTGATGGAACAATAATTTATGATTATTTACTATCCACTGTGGATATATCCAACCCCTGTAATACATTTTGATATTACATTCAGAGGTTGAAATTTATATATTTATCTTATGCTTCCGCTGTGCATTATATAATTGTGTGGTTTGACTATATTGTTGCCAACATCGTCACGGTAATCCCCCACCGGGCCCACCGGTGAGACACGTGGAAATCGGGGTGTGACAGCAGAAAACTTATGACCTAAAAGTTCTATCTTTCCTTCTTGCAAAACCTTATTTATGTTAACAGAATTCCCATCTGTCGTTTCGACTGTAAAAATCTGCCTAAGGGTGATTAAGGGTAAATTAAGAGCTGGGCAGAATGAAGTATTGATAAAACTTTGGTTTGCACCAGAGTCAAATAATACTTTGGCAAACACGTCATGAACTAAAACACCAGCTATCACATCTGGGATGAGTTCTGCTTCCTGGGTGGTCAGTTGGAATGCTCTAGCATTCTTCTTAGTAGCTCCGTCAGTTGGCTTGCCTTTGTTATCTGCTGGTTTAATCAATTTAGGACATTCGGGTTTGAAATGCCCAGCTTCTCCGCAGTTATAGCAGATTATGGTTTTCTTTCTGCAGTTTTCTTCACTATGTCCTACAGTTTTGCAAAAATTGCAGGTTGCATTGCATTTTCCAAAATGTTTCCTTTTGCAATTTCTGCAGAATGGCGGGGTTGAAGATTGCCCTGTTCCTCTTCTTTTGAAGCTGTTATTATTACCCGTACGAAATCCTTGGGTAATTTTCTGAGCCAATTCCTTCTTCCTGTTTTCATCTCTGGTGTGTACCAGTTCATCAGTTAGGGTATTAGCTAATTCCACAGCATCGTCAATAGTACGAGGTCTCGCCGCTTTAACGATGTTACGGATTTCACTAATTAATCCCCAAATATAACGGGAGATGAGCACCGGTTCTGGCGAAGCTAGTGTTGGTACTACTCTCGCATATTCAAAGAATGTCGAAGTATAACCGCGACAATCTATGCCTACCATACGGTGGCTTAGGAACTTATTTGCCATTTGTTCCTTTTCATATTCGGGACAGAATTTTCTTTCTTCAAGATTCTTAAATTCTTCCCAGTTCATAGCATATGCCATCCTTCTTCCTTTTGCTTGTAATACTGTGTTCCACCATTCTAGTGCCCCTTCTTTGAATAAATTTGACGCATACATCACCTTATCTTCTTCGGCACATTTACTTATTGCAATTACTGCTTCGGTTTTCTCTAACCATCGTAGCGTTGCAGTTGCCCCTTCATTACCTGCAAATTCTGCTGGTTTACAGGCAAGGAATTCTTTATAAGTGCAACCAGGCGTTGCAGCTTTCATTTTCTTAGGGAGTGGGGCCTGTCGTGGATTATTATCGTCATGATTGCCGCCTCCATTTATGCTGTTACTGTCGTTATCTTCCGGAGTACGTTTACTAGGAATGATTTGTTGTGGTTCAGCAGGTTTCTGAGCAGCAGCCAGGATGGCTAGAATAGCATTAGCTATCCCTTGAGCAACAATATTTTCGATATCTTGTCTAGTCATATATTGGTTTTACTGATTTTGCTCAGATTGGTTTACTTCATTTACTGGTTCATTAGCGTTTTCCATCTGTTTATTATTGGAATTGTAGCTTATTAGTGTCGAATAATTGATAATCAAATACATAGATTAAACGCACAACTTTTACAACACGCATATATATATATATATATAGCCAAAATTGTCGATTTCTCGACTTCTATTTCTTTTTTTTATAGATTATATAGGCATCCATACACACTGTTTATCTTACAATGTTTTATTTCCTATTTTACAGAGTTATATTTTACTACTACTGTTATTATACAGACATACTTCCCAACCCCACTATTCTTTGGTCAACTGGCAGTTTAGTTGCGACGCTCCGTCTCGTCGTATTTCCAGGAGATTTGTTCCCCCATTTCCCGGATCCTATTCCCTGTACCTATCAGTTCTTCACCAAACTGACGAAGTTCGGCTAAGTTTTCGTTGCTCATTGGAGGATTGGGGATAGGTTCTGGATCAAATTGAGGAAGGAAAGTATAAGGACTATTGATTATGTTTTGAAATTGCCAGTCATTTGTCCACCATTCTTCCATTTCACATAAAGGTCGAGTGTGGATTAGAGGGTCTGGAATAGCTGGTTCCAGATTTGCTGGAAGTTGAATTTCGGCCGGATAAGGGTAAAGATGGTTGTTAATAGGGCTAATGACATCACAGTTTGCCAGTATACGGTTTATTTCTTCCTGAAATGTGATTTCTTCAGTTTGTTTAGAACTCTCTCCTATTTCTATTCCCTTTTGCCTAAAATTTTCTCTGATTTCTATCTCTGCTGGCTTAGAACTCTCTCCGGTCTCAATTCCCTTTCCTTTATCCATAGGGTTTTCTACTTTGGGGAGTTTCCTAGTGGCTGGCTTCCTCCTGCGTACTTTCCTCCATCCTACTGTCACGGCCCTCGGTCCCGGTTTGACCCGGTCCAGAGCCGCGACGCAGGAAATCCCGTGGTATTTATTTTAGGCGACAGCGGAAGTCTTTTTAAAACAGGATCTTTTAAATATTAAAACTGCTCGTTCATATAATATAGGGATAAATCCCATAATTTACAATAAGGTGATTTCACTGGGAAATCTTTATTTCTCAAAACATGTTTCTTTATTTATTTACATTGAGCCACTTTTCTAAGCTTGTAGTGCTCCACGGCACTTTTCTTTGCTTACAACAGATCACCTGAAACATGTTTGAAAAAGATTTTGTCAGCGGGGAAATACTGAGTGAAATCATTCATTTTACTGAAAACGACACATTTGTTATAATTCACAGTATTAAGGGTGATTACAATGTTTCTGATATCAAACCAACTACCCACAGTATTTGTCACTCGACTAGCTTCGGTGACTGTGGTCATATCACCCATTGGCTGCCCCAATGGTGACGGGTATCACTAATTAGGTTCGCCCACCTAAAGTGATAAAAACAATAATACTGTGCACAATACCCCACATACCGGCTGTAATTTGGTAATCACATAAACTTAATCACTGTAATTATAACTTCGAAAATAGTTTGGTGTATTGTAAAATAGTTGATAAAAAGAGAATGACTCGCATTGCAGATTTAACGAGCAGAGTATAAGCCTACTGATTAGCCTTGATTAACCTAATTTAAATAACAATGCACACACAAACGGGTTAGTAACTAATACAGCAGTTACGACAATTCACGAGATTAAACCCTCACAACGATTTATAAGTGCAATACTTAATAATTCAGCGGATTCACAACGAATGACAGAGTATAGTCCGAGTTCGAACAGCACTCAAACATTCAAGTCGAAATCACAATGAATAACAAAGTATAAACTCAATTTGAGCGGCACTTAAACAATCGTTGGATAGTTACAATCGATCGGACGTTGAATCGTAATAGCAATCAAGTTATTACCCTGATTGCGGCAGCGTTTCGAGATTAGTGTGTGTTGTGAACTGTTTCTGCTATAACTTAACGTAGGTTTGGAATTTGATCGTCGAAGTAAAGTAGATTGTCAAGTGCCAGACCCCTCTATATATACTGAAAATATGCACCCCCCCCAGCGTGTCGCGAAGGAATGCGCGACATCTGTCGCGTGTCGCGACGGGTAACAAAAGTAGGGTAGGGTGTTTCGTGTCCTAGATAGCCTTGGTGAGTCACAGTTAAACGAATTTTAACTTCTACAGCAAGAATTGAAGATAATTATCAGCTAGGTTTTACCCCCTTGAGTTTTAGGGGCCCTGATCCTGATTCCGATTGTTATGAAAATTTTAGGGTTTATGCGGAATTACTTGGGTTTCTTAATTAGGGTTTTCTTAATAGACAATTAACATACTAAGTGTTTATTTTAGTGAGAGTTGTTACATCCTCCCCACCTTAAGAAAAATCTCGTCCTCGAGATTCAGAATAGATGAGGGTATTTCCGCTTCATTTCTGATTCCAGCTCCCAAGTGTACTCTAGTCCTCTCTTTGAATCCCATTTGACTTTGACTAGCACTAGTCGCTTGTGTTTGAGAAACTTGACTTTCTTGTCTTCTATTTGCAGTGGGTTCTCTACGAATTTTAACTTTTCATTTACCTCTACATCTTGAAGAGGTACTACCAGGGATTCGTCTGATAAGCATTTCTTGAGATTGGATACATGAAACACATCATGTACTCCAGCTAGTTCTTCTGGTAGTTGTAAGCGATAAGCAACTGGTCCTATTCGTTGCATTACTGAAAATGGTCCTACGTATCTTGGACTCAGCTTTCCTTTCTTACCGAATCGTACTACTCCTTTCCAAGGAGAAACTTTCAAAAGTACTTTGTCTCCGACTTGAAACTCTAGTGGCTTACGGCGATTATCTGCATAGCTTTTCTCGCGATCTCTAGCAGTCTTTAGTCTTTCCTTGATTTGAGTTATCTTGTCAGTAGTTTCTTACACAATTTCCGGACCTGATAATTGACTTTCTCCTATTTCTGCCCAACAAACTGGGGTTCTGCACTTGCGTCCATACAGCGCTTCGAATGGAGCAACTTCGATGCTTGAGTGATAACTATTGTTATAGGAGAATTCAATTAAGGGTAAGTGGCTATCCCAATTACCACCAAAATCAATTACACATGCTCGAAGCATGTCTTCCAGGGTTTGTATCGTCCTTTCACTTTGTCCGTCTGTTTGTGGATGATATGTCGTACTCAAATTTAGTCGGGTTCCCATTGCTTTCTGGAAACTAGTGCAAAAATGGGAAGTGAAGCGACTGTCCCTATCTGATACAATGGAGAGTGGAACTCCATGTAAGGATACTACTTCGTCTACGTACAATTTTGCTAACCTTTCCATGCTAAAGGTTTCTTTCATAGGTAGGAAATGAGTTGATTTGGTTAATCGATCCACAATTACCCAAATTGCATCATTACCTTTTCTGGTTCTAGGTAACTTAGTAACAAAATCCATTGTTATGAGTTCCCATTTCCATACAGGCATTTCTAGCTGTTGTAGTAATCCTGAAGGTTTCTGGTGTTCGGCTTTAACTTGTGAACAAGTAAAACACTTAGATACGTAGTCAGCTATATTCTTTTTCATTCCTATCCACCAGAAATTGTTTCTTAAATCTTGGTACATCTTATTGTTTCCTGGATGTACGGTATACCTAGATTTATGAGCTTCTTGTAAAATCTTATTTCTTAAATCTCCTTGCTTAGGCACCCAAATTCGTTTCTTGTGGAATCTCCAAATTCCATCATTTCCTTGCTCTAGTTCCTTTATATAACCTTTCATTCCTTCAGCATCGTCCTTGATTGCTGTTTCCTGAACTTTCTTTAATTGTTCCATTAAATCTACTTGTAGATTTAATCTAAGGGCACGGACTCGCTTTTGTTTTTCCGGATACTTACGACTTAAGGTATCTGCGACTACGTTCGCCTTTCCTTCGTGATATTGAATATCACAGTCGTAATCGCTTAGGATTTCGATCCATCTTCTTTGCCTCATATTTAACTCTTTTTGCCCAAATATGTACCTTAATCTTTTATGATCTGTATACATAGTAAACTTACTTCCATACAGATAATGTCTCCAGATTTTAAGGGCAAAAATTATGGCTCCTAATTCTAAGTCATGAGTCGTATAATTTTCCTCGTGCTTTTTCAACTGCCGGGAGGCATACGCAATTACCTTCTTCCGTTGCATCAACACACATCCGAATCCTAATTTTGAATCATCACAATATACTTCAAAATCTTC
This sequence comes from Helianthus annuus, assembly GCF_002127325.2. Taxonomy (NCBI): domain Eukaryota; kingdom Viridiplantae; phylum Streptophyta; class Magnoliopsida; order Asterales; family Asteraceae; genus Helianthus; species Helianthus annuus. The sequence goes on along the minus strand of NC_035446.2, from coordinate 145,202,151 downwards.
TGTTCCTTTGGGTAATGCTAAAATTGGAGCATTCGTCCATCGATGCTTTAAAATCTTAAAAGTTTCTTCTTGTCTATGTCCCCATTCAAACTTAGCGACTTTACAGGTTAACTTAGTCAAAGGTACAGCTATCTTAGAGAAATCCTTAATAAATCGTCTGTAGTATCCAGCTAAGCCTAGAAAACTTTTAATTTCCATAGCTGTTTGCGGAACCTTCCATTTGGTGATTGCTTCTATTTTAGCAGGATCTACGTGAATTCCTTCGTGATTCACAATGTGACCTAAAAATTGTACTTCTTGTAGCCAGAATTCACACTTTGAGAATTTGGCGTAAAGCTTTTCTTTTCTTAATAAAGTTAAGAGTGCATGTAGGTGCTTACAATGTTCTTCCTGACTTTTGGAGTAAGTAAGTATATCGTCGATGAAAACAATTACAAATTTATCCAAATATGGTTTACAGATCCGATTCATCATGTCCATAAATGCTGCTGGGGCATTTGTTAGTCCAAAGGGCATGACTGTAAACTCATCATGGCCATACCTAGTTCTGAAAGCAGTTTTAGGTATGTCTTCTTCTTGTACTTTCAATTGATGATATCCGGAGCGCAAGTCTATTTTAGAAAAATAACTAGCTCCTTGCAATTGATCAAAAAGATCATCAATCCTAGGTAATGGGTATCGATTCTTAATTGTAACCTTATTCAGTTCTCTATAATCGATACACATTCTCATTGATCTGTCCTTCTTTTTCACAAACAACACTGGTGCTCCCCAAGGGGATGAACTAGGTTGTATAAATCCTTTGCTTAGTAATTCATCTAACTGTTTCTTCAATTCTAGCATTTCAGTGGGTGCTAATCGATAAGGTGCCTTGGTTATCGGTGTAGTACCCGGAATTAGATGAATTCTAAACTCTACTTTTCTATCAGGTGGTAACCCAGGTAATTCTTCTGGAAAGACGTCTGGGTATTCTGAGACTATAGGGATGTCCTGGAGTTCCTTACTTTTAGTGTTAATGATTACCGAAATCATATACACCATTTCTTGTTTTCTTGAATAACTAGCCAATTTCATTACTGAAATGAATTTCAGTGGCTTTCGTGGTTTATCTCCTGTAATTAAAATTACCTCTCCTGTGGGAGTACGGATTTCTACGGAATTCTTATCACAAAGGATTCGAGCATGGTTGGCTATTAACCAATCCATTCCTAATACTACATCGAATCCGGCTAATTTCATAGGTAACAGGTTTGCAGAAAATTTATGGCCTAAAAGTTCTATCTTTCCTTCTTGCAAAACCTTACTTATGTTAACAGAATTCCCATATGTCGTTTCAACTGTAAAAATCTGCCTAAGGGTGGTTAAGGGTAAGTTAAGAGCTTGGCAGAATGAAGTATTGATAAAACTTTGGTTTGCGCCAGAGTCAAATAATACTTTTGCAAACACGTCATGAACTAAGAACGTACCGGCTATCACATCTGGAATGAGTTCTGCTTCCTGAGTGGTTAGCTGGAATGCTCGGGCATTCTTCTTTGTTTTTATTGTCTGTGGTTTTGACAAATTTAGGACATTCTATTTTGTAATGTCCTGTTTCTCCACAGTTATAGCAGACTATGGTTTTCTTTTTACAGTTTTCTTCACTATGTCCTATAGCTTTGCAAAAATTGCAGGTCACATTACACCTTCCAAAGTGATTCTTTCTGCAATTTCTGCAAAAAGGCGGATTTGCGGCTTGCCTCATTCCTTTCTTTTTAAACCTATTATTATTATTATTACCCACACGAAATCCTTGGGTAATCTTTTGAGCCAATTCCTTCTTTCGATCTTCTTCTTTTGTACGTACCAGTTCATCAGTTAGGGTATTAGCTAATTCCACAGCATCGTAAATAGTGCGAGGTCTCGCAGCTTTAACGATGTTACGGATTTCACTAATTAATCCCCAAACGTAACGGGAAATGAGTACCGATTCTGGCGAAGCCAGTGTTGGTACCACTCTAGCATATTCAAAGAATGTCGAAGTATAACCACGACAATCGACATCCGTCATACGATGATTTAGGAACTTATTTGTTATTTGTTCCTTTTCATATTCAGGACAATATTTTCTTTCTACAAGAATCTTAAATTCTTCCCATCTCATAGCATAAGCCATCCCTCTTCCTTTGGCTTGTAATACAGTGTTCCACCATTCTAACGCCCCTTCTTTGAACAAATTCGACGCATACATAACCTGATCTTCTTCGGCACACTTACTTATTGCAATTACTGCTTCGGTTTTCTCTAACCAACGCAGTACTGCAGTTGCTCCTTCGTTGCCTGCAAATTCAGCAGGTTTGCAAGCAAGAAATTCTTTGTAAGTGCAACCAGGCGTTGCAGCTTTCATTTTCTTAGGGAATGGAGCCTGTCGTGGGTTATTATCATCATGATTGCCGCCTCCATTTACACTATGACTAAAATTGTCTTCCTGAGTACGTTTACTAGGAATAATTTGTTGCGGTTCAACAGGTTTCTGAGCAGCAGCCATGATTGCAGGAATAACATTAGCTATCCCTTGAGTGATGATATTTTCAATATCTTGTCTAGTCATATATTGGTTTTCCTGATTTTGCTCAGATTGATTCCCTTCATTAACTGGTTCATTACTAGCGTTTTCCATCTGATAATTATTATAGATATAACTATTAGTATCAAATGATTGTAAATAAAACAATTACAAGTAATCACATAAATCTTTTTCACAACACATATATATACAGCCAAAATTGTCGATGTTTCGACTTCTATTTTGTATTATAGATTATATAGGCATCCATACACACTGTTTATCTTACAATATTTTATTTCCCATTTATAGAGTTAGATTTTACTATTACTATTATGATACAGACACACTTCCCACCCCCTACCCTTTGGTCAACTGGCAGTTTTAGTAGCGACGCTCCCTCTCGTCGTACTTCCAGGAGATTTGTTCCCCCATTTCCCGGATCCTATTCCCTATACCTATCAGCTCTTCACCGAACTGACGAAGTTCGGCTAAATTTTCGTTGCTCATTGGAGGATTGGGGATAGGTTCTGGATCAAACTGTGGGAGGAAGGAATAAGGATTGTTGATCATATTTTGGAATTCCCAGTCATTCCTCCACCATTCTTCCATTTGTCCTAAAGGTCGAGTATGGATTAGTGGGTCTGGAATACCTGGTTCCAGATTTTTAGGAAGTTGGTTTTCGGCCGGGTAAGGATATAGATTATTATGGATAGGGCTAATGACATCACAATTTGCCAGTAGACGGTCTATTTCGTCTTGAAATGTGATTTCTTCAGGTTGTCTAGAGCTCTCTCCAATTTCTATCCTTTTTTGTTTAGAATCTTTCCTGATTTCTATCTCTGCTGGCTTAGAACTTTCTCCGGTTTCGATTCATTTTCCTTTGTCTATAGGGTTTTCTACTTTTGGGAGTTTCCTAGTGGCTGGCTTTCTTCTGCGCACTTTCCTCCATCCTACATATCTTCTTCTCTTTTTAGGTTTTGCTTTTTCCAGCGGTGGAGCTTGGAATTCCAGAGGTTCCTCTATGTCAGCAATATAACCAGTAAAGTCGTGGGAGACTTCAATTGGTACTGGGTAGAGGTTGAGATTCTGAAATGCTTCCGATATCTCATTCATGCTGGATAGCATATATGCAAAATGCACAAAAATGCTAAGTTAAAACTTTGGAACAGAGTTTTACAAATAAACATTAAAGTTTTATTGCATACTGATTTGTACAAAAGACAACAGGAAAGAGAACACACTAGGATTTATTTATTTACTGGGTAGTAATTTTCTACTAGACCAGGCTTATTGATAGTTTAGAGGTTTGCATTCTCTGCTACGGTAGCTAGCATATAAAGATTTGCCCATTTTTCATCTAATTTGTCTTCCCAATGTGGATTATTGCCTAATTCCTGAATTTCTGGATTAAACCTCACTTTCTTGACTTGGGTTTTCTTTATTTTCTCCTGTCCCTTCCTAAGAATCGAATTTCTTTTATCTGGGGTGAGAGGATTTTCATAATTTGCCTTACGGACAAAAATCCCTTCTTCCAGATTTGATGGGTGTTTTGAGGAAGAGGTTCCTTTTTCTGCGGTTGCAGTATCTAATTTGTGGTAGATAGCAGAAAGCTTTTGTTTACTCATACTGTAACTTAACAATTAATCAGTTAGTAAAACATATATTCACAGAATGGCAATTATATTTCTAAGTATTTCTCAATAGGCTAAAATCAATAGTAAGCTTAAATTAGTGGCTCTGATACCACCTTTTCCCTGTCACGGCCCTCGGTCCCGGTTTGACCAGGTCCAGAGCCGCGACGCAGGAAATCCCGTGGTATTTATTTTAGGCGACAGCGGAAGTCTTTTTAAAACAGGATCTTTTAAATATTAAAACTGCTCGTTCATATAATATAGGGATAAATCCCATAATTTACAATAAGGTGATTTCACTGGGAAATCTTTATTTCTCAAAACATGTTTCTTTATTTATTTACATTGAGCCACTTTTCTAAGCTTGTAGTGCTCCATGGCACTTTTCTTTGCTCACAACAGATCACCTGAAACATGTTTGAAAAAGATTTTGTCAGCGGGGAAATACTGAGTGAAATCATTCATTTTACTGAAAATGACACATTTGTTATAATTCACAGTATTAAGGGTGATTACAATGTTTCTGATATCAAACCAACTACCCACAGTATTTGTCACTCGACTCGCTTCGGTGACTGTGGTCATATCACCCATTGGCTGCCCCAATGGTGACGGGTATCACTAATTAGGTTCGCCCACCTAAAGTGATAAAAACAATAATACTGTGCACAATACCCCACATACCGGCTGTAATTTGGTGATCACATAAACTTAATCACTGTAATTATAACTTCGAAAATAGTTTGGAGTATTGTAAAACAGTTGATAAAAAGAGAATGACTCACATTGCAGATTTAGTGAGCAGAGTATAAGCCTACTTATTAGCCTTGATTAACCTAATTTAAATAACAATGCACACACAAACGGGTTAGTAACTAATACAGCAGTTACGACAATTCACGAGATTAAACCCTCACAACGATTTATAAGTGCAATACTTAATAATTCAGCGGATTCACAACGAATGACAGAGTATAGACCGAGTTCAAACAGCACTCAAACATTCAAGTCGAAATCACAATGAATAACAAAGTATAAACTCAATTTGAGCGGCACTTAAACAATCGTTGGATAGTTACAATCGATCGGACGTTGAATCGTAATAGCGATCGAGTTATTACCCTGATTGCGGCAGCGTTTCGAGATTAGTGTGTGTTGTGAACTGTTTCTGCTATAACTTAACGTAGGTTTGGAATTTGATCGTCGAAGTAAAGCAGATTGTCAAGTGCCAGACCCCTCTATATATACTGAAAATATGCACCCCCCGCGTGTCGCGGAGGAATGCGCGACATCTGTCGCGTGTCGCGACGGGTAACAAAAGTAGGGTAGGGTGTTTCGTGTCCTAGATAGCCTTGGTGAGTCACAGTTAAACGAATTTTAACTTCTACAGCAAGAATTGAAGATAATTATCAGCTAGGGTTTACCCCCCTTGAGTTTTAGGGGCCCTGATCCTGATTCCGATTGTTATGAAAATTTTAGGGTTTATGCGGAATTACTTGGGTTTCTTAATTAGGGTTTTCTTAATAGACAATTAACATACTAAGTGTTTATTTTAGTGAGAGTTGTTACACCTACATATCTTCTTCTTTTCTTAAGCTTTGCTTTTTCCGGAGGTGGGGCTTGAAATTCCAGGGGTTCCTCCACATCAGCAAAATAACCAGTAAACTCGTGAGAGACTTCGATTGGTACTGGGTATAGATTGAGGTTCTGAAATGCTTCAGATAGCTCACTCATGCTGTTTAGCATATATGCAAAATGCACAAAAATGCTAAGTTAAAATCTTATAAGGGAATCTAAACAAATATTTAGTTTTATTGCATATCGAAAGACTAACTTGACAAAGGATAACGGAAAATTTAAAACACACTAGGATTTATTTGTTTACGGAGTAGTGTTTTTTTTACTAGATCAGGCTTATTGGTAGTTATAGGTTTACATTCTCTGCTACGGTAGCTAGCATATAAAGATTTGCTCATTTTTCATCTAATTTGTCTTCCCAAGGTGGATTATTGCCTATTTCCTGGATTTCTGGATTAAACCTCACTTTCTTGAATTGGGGTTTCTGACTTTTCCTAATAATCGAATTTCTTTTCTCTGGGGTAAGAGGATTCTCATATTGTGCTTTACGAACAAAAATCCCTTCTTCCAGATCTACTGGGTATTTTGAAGAAGAGGTTCCTTTTTCTTTGGATGCAGTATCTAATTTGTGGTAGATGGCAGAAAGTCTTTGTTTACCCATACTGTAACTAACAAATAACTAATTAAAAACATATAATCACAGAATGGCAATTTAAGTATTCCTCAAATAATTTAATAGACTTAAATCAGTAGTAAGCTTATAACAGTGGCTCTGATACCACCTTTTCCTGTCACGGCCCTCGGCCCCGGTTTGACCCGGTCCAGAGCCGCAGCAGGAGTAATAGCATTACATCTGGAACCCTGAGATTTCCTTTTCTTGTTCTTGCTGCCGCCTGGCTGCTGGGTAACTTGATTTGCAGACTTAGAGGGGGCAAGAGTAGCAAACTGCTTATCGCGCACACGGTTGTTGTTCAAACTTGCTGCCAAACGATAGACTTCTTCAATAGTTTCCAGTTGAACTGCTTCAATAGAATCACGCATAGCCGAAGGTAGACCATTGATGTACTTGGTTATCATTTGCTTCGGAGTAGAAACCAAGTAAGGAACGATCAAATTGAGCTGTTTAAAATGGGTGGTATAAGCCAGATTATCATCACCAATCTGCTTCAAGTGCCAAAACTCTTCTTCAAGCTTCAATTGTTCATGAGGAGGGCAGAACTCGAGCATCACGAGTTCTCGCACCTCAGCCCATGGAAGAGCATAGGCTTCTTCATTTGAACGGATGTTTCTCTCATTCGACCACCACTCCAATGCTTTGCCTTGGAACATTCCAGTTGCACTCCTAGTCTTGAGATGGTCCGGGCACTCGCTGTTAATGAAGGTAACTTCGATGCTGTCGAACCACTCGAGCATAGCAGTCACCCCATCACTGCCCGTGAAAGACTTAGGGTTGCAAGAGATGAAATGCTTATAGTTGAACTTAGTAGGCTTTTGCTTCTCGGCCTTTGAGTCCACAGAGGATGGAGGAGTGTTTGATCCTTGGAGCTCAGAGACGATCTTTGGCACGACTCGGGAAATCTGGTTGGCCATGAATGACATCATCTTTTTCTGAGACTTCTCCCTGGATTTCCTGAGAGTGTCGGATAGTTTTCGAGAAGACGTCCTAAAGATCGAATAAGAGGATCGTATTAGTCTAAATTCACGAAGCCTCACAATATAGATTCACACGCAATAGACTAAAAACTCAACAAGATTCACAAGATCAAGATTCAAGTTTTCACATAGATTTCAATACCGCAAAACCCATGACCTTCCGCATGGCACGTTGTACGAAGTTTGGCAACATGTCAGAAACGCTTATATATAGGAAGTACAAGAGGCGTATCCACCACGCTTCGGGCACGTCGCTTCCACCTCGTACTCGGTGTCATGTTACGTGTCGTAGAACACACTCATCATCATCATCATAGATTCACATAGTTTACATTAGATCCAAATAGATTCACGTAGATTCAATAGATTCAAATAGATTCGTGCTAACAATCCACAAGCAACGAAATCCCGCATGGCACGTGTTACGAAAGTTCGGCAACATGACGGAAGCACTTATATATAGGAAGTACCAGCGGCGTATCCACCATGCTTCAATCATGCCACATCCGTCTCGTCGTCGGTGTCATGCCTCATTAACCACCGCTTTAGATTTCCCCACTTCTCAAAACATATCTTAACCAGATAGATTCAATCACATAGATTAACAAGGTAGATTTAATCACTTAAACCCTAGCCTACAAAATTATGAATTTCACTTAGCACGTGGTACGAAGGTTTGGTAACATGCCAGAAACACTTATATATAGGAAGTACCAGCGGCGTATCCACCATGTTTCGTACATGCCACTTCCCCCTCGTCTTTGGCGCTAGGTTACCTTTCGTATTTTGTTTCTCCATCCACGCATACGTAGCTTACACATAGATTTCACTAGAGTATACGATAGATTTCACATAAGTTTCTCATAGAATACACAAATAGACCTTCCATAGCTCTAGAATTCCACATCAGATACTAAATTTCGCGTGGCACTTGGTACGAAAGTTGGTAACATGCCAGAAACACTTATATATAGGAAGTACCAGCGGCGTATCCACCATGTTTCGGACACGTCACTTTCCCCTCGTATTCCATGCCATGTTACATCTAGTGTCTTACAACCACATTATCACATAGATTGCACATAGAATAAAGCTTCATAAATTTAGTTCGATCTGAGATTAGAATTTACGTTTTAGATTGCGGACAACGTGTGATTCGGGTAAAAGTCTTCAAACAAACAAAGAGTCAAAATAAACGAAGAATAGAAATTTAAAACCACACATAAAATCGAGATAGCGTAAAAGATAGGCTCGTAAAACATAGAGTGTTCCGGGTAGAGGAACGGTGACTAACCAAAGTGATTCGAACCCCTTTTCGAATTGAGGTAACATGTCTTGACTTACTTAGACAAATACGTCATCGATGTTAGGCCTACGTTATTCTTCCTTTTAGTCATCCCACGTTCCTAATTGATTGGAACTTCGAGACTTTGGCGAGACATAAAATCATCAAGGAGTGGGACTAGTTATCAAGGTCTAAGTTTCACCTCCATCTTGACAACATCGTACCCTGGTAGCGTTGGTACTTATCCACAATCAAGACCTACTAGATTAATATGGAGAATTTCCGTCAAGGTTTGGATGTCACTCCTGACTTGAGGGCAAATCTCGTGCAAAATATAAACACTGATTAGCACTGCTTTTGAAGCATCAAGTGTATATTATGTTGGCCATAGGAAAGGCATGTAAGTTTAACAGGAACATGTGCTGCTAGGAAGCAGATTTGGTAGAATACATAAGTCTTAATCAACAAATAAGAGTCAAGATTCCTAGAACCATAGACTAGGGCAAGTATTCCAACTTATCCTAATTCCCTATAGTTATGGCTCTGATACCAATCTGTCACACCCCAACCGATGGCGGAAACATCGGGGCGCGAGCACTATGCGTTCAGATTGCTCAGGAGATTTCCATAACACTAAATATTTCGATAGACATTAGATAAATTTCATGGTAATTGTCTAAAACAACCATCACAAATATCAAGAATCAAGCATAACAACATTGTTCAAATTTTCCAGCATGACTAAATTAACTAGGCGACGTTTCTAAGCATCTCCTAGCTTGTTTTCCATGCATTCCAAAGCAACCTATTAGCTTGCAACATGTATTAAAATATCAATACAAAAGTATTGGCGATTATACAAGTTTGATAATAGAATAATAGATTAAAAACAACTCATATCCACAATGTAAGCAATAAAAATAGTTTCAGCTGTGCTAGTATCACAGTCCACGCAGTGATAGCCCAAGTATCCCGATGCTTTAGTGTTTACCCAAGACTCAAGGTAAACTAGAATCCTCCTAACAATACCCCCCCGAGAAAAATGGGAGAGGTGCATCTCCTATAGCGCTACTATTGTTAAGGCAGAACTACACACTCTGGATTGAGCGTCATATAGCACAAAGAATCAAGAATCAAGAATCACAAGTTTCATGTTCACATAGGATAGAGTTCAAGTTTCAAAAGATTCAAGTTTAAGTTTCATAGAATACATATTGCACCCCAAAAGTTTAAAGTAAAAGGGGATCGAGTATACTCACAGTGATTGCTTAACAGTCGCAACTGTGATTGGATCAAAGGGAGCTCTTTTAGAATTAGCCTGATTAGATTACAGTAGGATAAGAGTCGGTCAGAGTAACGAGATCACGCAAGTGTCAAAATCAGTCACTGGATTGGATGGCTGTCCGATCGGATGGTTGTCCAATCGGATGGCTATCCGATCGGATTGCCAGTCGGTCAGGTGACACATGTGTGTGAGGGGACAGATGGCTGCCCGATCGGATGGCCATCCGGTCGGGTTGCCACTTAATTTGAAATTCACAATTGAGGGAAATAGGGTGGTTGCGCGATCGGGCGGCTGTCCGATCGGGCGGCTGTCCGATCGGGTTGCCACTCGATCCGGGTGTTAAGTGTTTTGGTCACCTCAATCGAGTGGCTGCTCGATCGGGCGGCTGTCCGATCGGGTTGCCACTCGATCAAAGTTTCCATGTTTCAAAATGTTCTAAGTGTTGAAGAGTCTCAAAGTTTCAAAGTAAAAGGGAAAGTGTCACCTGATAGGGTGGCTGTCCGATCGGACGGCTGTCCGATCGGGTTGCCGCTCAATCGGGCGACCCTTGTTCTTGTTTAACATTTTTGTAAAATTTCCAAGTTTCTAGCTTAATGGTGACGGCACGGCGCGTACTGTGACAACAGCAACCTCATTAGCACACAGCCGTTCTGATCGGGTGGGAATCACCCCTATCCGATCAGTCGTCTGTCCGTAATAAGTTTATGTCAGAATCCGTTGCCATGCTCGTCTTCACCGGTACTAACTCAGATCCAAGCCGTCTTTAGACTACTATCAAGTCTACAGTCCACTCAGACCCGGTTTCCACCGAATAAAGTAAAAGTTGAGGAAGAGATGAAGAAAACTTAAGTTTTATTATCAAAACTCTTAGATTCTAGCTTAGATTTGAAGAAGAACGTATGAAATCACTTAGATCTTAGCTAGATCTTTCAAAGAATGAGGTTATATAGTAGTTTGTACAAACCACCATGCTGACATCATCTCCAAGATCTCAGATATGAGAGATTTCATGGTGAAAAGGTGATTTCAAAGGTGAATCACGTAGAGGATGAAGTGTAGGTTAAGAAAGTACAAGGATCTAGCTTGAAACGTACCGGAATCATCAAGAAATGGAGGAGAAAGGCGTTTGCGCGTCTGAGTCGAGCAGGGCTGTCACATCAGTGAAGGACTGATATGACAGCTCCTATTTATAGTGTGGGAGTGTGAGAAAGAGATAAGGTGCGCATGGGTCGGGTGGAAGTCCGATCGGGTGGTCACCCGATCGGGTGGTCATCCGATCGAGTTATAATCCGGTCGGGTGGTAATCCGATCGGATGGCAATCTGATCGGATTGCCACTTTGGCCAATCCAACATTTCCGCGTTCCCGTCTTTGATTCGCGAGTTAGATTAAGCGTTGCGTTGCGTATAGTTTGGGTAAAGTATCACGTAACTAGATTTCATTATAAGCATAAAGTTCCAAAGGTTAATAGATTCCGCCAGTGGCAAGGCTCCAGTCTCTCGTTCAACCAAGAATCAAGTTTCGCGAGTCTAAGGTAGTTTACGCTACTTTAACGTGCCGTTCGCGTAAAAGCGCGTTCGGATGGTCTGACTAGCCCTATGACAAGTATTATATGCCTTAACATGTTTAATAACATTGCATAATCAGTTTCGATGTCAAAATTTAAGTTACATATGCTTAAAATGAAATTGTGCGTAAAAAGGGCATTTTGGTCATTTTCCTAAGGCATATAAACTACCTATCATACAACTAACTAAACGAAGTGATCATAAAGTATAAACTCGGAAGGTTATTCCCTATGCAACTATGGTCACAAAATATGTTTGGTCGGATCCTAATGATTGACCAAACGGGTCGGGTTTGAAAGTCTGAGCGGTTGTTTAGACCGCTTAACTTACAACCTAAATAAGCACTAAACTAAAAGTGACGAGTTAAGCATGTTAAAACATGTTTAACTAAGTTAGAAAACTGATTTGATATCAAAACAAAGTGTTTTGTTACCCGAAAATAGTTTCGACGCAAAATGCGCATAATCGGCATTTTGACTGAAACTATGACTCGTCACTACGCCTAATCAACGTGGTAATCAGTAGGTATAGTCACAAGGAACTATAACCATCGTGATTACGCTCACGTTGCAAAGTTCAAACGAACTTTGACTTGTCCAATTCATGGTCAAAGCAGAAAGTCAAACACTGTTTGACTTTCTTGCTTAAATACATAAACAAGAGATGAAAGAACACTTACAAGTGTTTAAGGCTAAAAAAGAATACTAAGAAAACTCAAGTAGGATGCCTTCAATAATGTGAGAGCTTCCAAATCAGATCCAAAGTGAAAGAAAATGGAATAAGCAATGAATTGGGCAAAAGAGGTGGGTATTTATAGATTTTCTTGAACCTTTGGATCATTGACAAGTGTTTGTGAGTTAATCAAAGCTTGATCTTCACCATACACATGTTACACACTCATTAGAGGGCTTGGGGAAAACTTAAACCAGCTCCAAGTATTGAAAAACTAGGTTTAAAAACAAAGGCAGCAAGCTGTTTTGAAGATCTTGAGAATCTGCCCAGAGGCAGCTGTCGCGCCCTGCATAAGATACAGGTCAGGCCTTCGCGGCCCGCGACGTAGTGTCCAGCAGGTTTAGAATTTTTGAAGAAACAACCCCTGCATGCATAAAACTTGGTTTTCGACATGTTTAAGCTCCGTTAACCCATTTTCAAAGCTCTAAAATGATGTCAAAGTATTGGGGACTTAAAATATGCTTGAAAATATCTCGGATGTTGGTTCGTTTGGTCGTACGGTCACGTTATTCGGTTAATTACGACAAAACACGAACGGACGCGAAAAACGATCCAAATTGCGTGACGAATGGTATTTTTGCATTCCTATCACTAAAATAAAATATTTCAATGATTACAAAAATTTTTGGATGTCTGGATATGTTCAGAATGTAACATATGCGCGTAAATGCATACTTATGCAATTTTTGACGCTTTTAGTCCCTGTTGATCAAATAAGTTTATTTTTGCACACCGAACCCCTCAAGGCTTATTTCTAAGCTATGTAAAGGATATTTATGGTATATTTAACTTATGTTCATGTTTCAGAGTGTACTTTACTATACGAATCGGCAGACTTTCGCAGTTTGACGCAAATAGTCCCTGTGAGCGAATAAACTTGTTTTCGCCATACCAAACCCTTCAAAACTTATTTCTAAGTTATGTAAAGGTTATTTAAGGTATGTTAAGATTATGTTACTATTCCGGAGTGTATGTCGCGTTAAACTGATTATGTTTACGCATCAGTTTGCGTATAACTTTCCAGAAAGCGATTTAGAGTTTAATATCGAACAAAATCAAAATGCGCAAATTGTCAAACATGAATACACAAATATTGAGATCAAAACACATTGTTTTATTGATAATTGAACTGTTCAGAGTTTGTATAATGATTACACAAGCACAGATGTCACAGTCTCCCCTACTTTAGGAAATTTCGTCCCGAAATTTATTTAGAGGAAACTTGTGAGAATAGATGTGGATGTTTTGCTAAATAATACTTCGTTCCCTAAGTAAAACATTGGGCCACGTTTGGATTTTCATCGAACTTTGTTATACGTACCTGTCTGTTGTTTATAGGGAAGAGTTTAGATCCGAAGATTTAAACTCCATTCTAATAAGTTTGTGTATGATTGTACCGAATCTCAAGAGTGCCATGAAATTTTCAAAATGATGTCCTTGTTTTAGTAAAATGTAGAGAGCGTGTGAATTCAACAAGAAGTTGGAGTTTCGAACAACGGATAGAGAGAATGTTTCTTATGAAGATTATTATAGGAAACTTGTGTGTGCTCGAAACTTGAGGTCGGAGAGATAAAGAAACATTGGTCAAGGTCCTGAGCTTCTAGTAACTTAAATAACGTCACGCTTGCAATGTAATAAGGGACGCTTATCTATATATAGGTAGCACCATCGGTGTATCCACTGTGCCCTCATTACATTGTTCACGTTTCATTATTCTTATCACTATAGGTTCTTACACATGACAAAACTTGATGTGGTTTCTGTGCACTGAATTCCATAATTATGTATGCATCCATAATTACGTAATTCCTTGCACAGTCCGCACATTATACTTTATAATGTGTAGGGAAGAAAAATTAAACGAATAAACTTGTGATGACTGTGACTAGAGTATCTTCAACTACATCATAGGGTCCTTTTAATTAGATCAACAAATGATCTCTTTAAATAGACAATTAAAGAGTATCTTCAACTACATCATCACATGATATCTTTAACCAGATTGACGAATCAATTTTTTTAACTAGACCACCCAAGGGGTCTCTTTAACTTTGGAATAGTACTTTATAATCCAAAGGTCTTAACTATTACATAGAAGCCCATTAAGGATTTAAGATAGTACCTTTGGATTTCCTTCTATGAATCCCTCATATGGAGATATAGAAGATTCTACGAGTGTTTGGATAACGAGCATTTGGATCACACAAAAACACATAAACACATAATCACATAATTGTTCAACTTGGTCATCAAGTTGTTATCAACTCGTTATTAATTTGTTCTTCGACTTGTTATCAATTTGTACACGTTTTAAAGTACACCAGGAATCCAATCCATGGTCTTCAATTAGTACTTTAAATATCCTCAAGAATCTAACTATGAAGATAGGAAGATCTTATAGGAATTCGGTTTTGTTCTTATTGAATCGTAATATACGTATTAAAGCACACAAAGAATCCAATTAAGGACTCTGATTTTATCCACAAGGATCTAATTATGAAGATAGGAAGATCCTATAAGGATTTTGGAATTCGTGTAGCGAGAGATGTTTTCGAAACCTTATACTAGATGTTCTTAAGTCAATACATGAGGTAAAGTGTTCATGAAGTCAAGGTGCTAGATCTGCTAAGTCAACATATGAAGCAGGAATGTACTACGTATGTTAAGTCAACATACGAGCAGAGTGTTCTTGAAAACTATGCATGGGGTTCTTTGGAAATGTGTTTAATGTTTTTGAAACCTTACGTAATGCTTTTGAAATCATGTGGTAGGTGTATTAGGTAAATATGTTTATAAAATGTTTTAAAACCATGTGAGATGGTTTTGAAATCATGTATAAGATTTTCGAAAACATGGATAATGTTTTTGAAATTATGCACTTGGTATATTTAGTAAATATACTATGTTAAAATGTTTTTAAACCATATGAAATGTCTTTGAAATCATGAAGGATGGTTTGAAAAAACATATACTATGCATGTTGTTATGAAAACCAGAATGTAATGATATGTATATAGACATATCGCATGAGACTATTGAAGGACTTATGAAAAGTTCCCTTAGATATCCAAACAAGGATTTAAAGTGGTACTTTGAGTATTCGTCCAGAGTTGTAACTTGTACCTTGTACTTTGTTTCTTAGAAGCAAACGAGTACTTAGGATTTTCGTGGAGATCGCGAGCGATCACATGAATGAGAGGATTACAAGAGTAGTTTGTCTTGCAAGGAACATAGTTCCTTTGTGTCGATAACGTAGGAGTATGTCATACACATATGTAACCACATTTGTTTTTGTACATCAAAATTGTGAATAATGATTTATTTATAAACCAACCAAATTGTTTCAGAGTTCTTGGAAAACAAAAGAAACAAAACATAAAATTATAGTCGTTTCAAAGTAGCATCGTCTTCCAGTCGGCCAAATGCTCAACCACGGGTCGGATTTGCATTGACAAGCTTTGGGCAATTGTTCCTGAAATGACCCATCCCGCCACAGTTG
Source organism: Helianthus annuus (assembly GCF_002127325.2). NCBI lineage: Eukaryota > Viridiplantae > Streptophyta > Magnoliopsida > Asterales > Asteraceae > Helianthus > Helianthus annuus. The sequence continues at coordinate 145,186,376 of NC_035446.2, read as the reverse complement.
TAACACGATCCAGGTGGGTATAGTGCTTGAGTAGCAGCAGGATTTGCAACACTTTCATTTTGAATAGCAAAATGGCATGCATTGACCAAATGCCCCCATCGCCCACACTGGGTACATTTGAGACATGGTGTTTGATTTAGATGATGACGGTTGCATTTGTTGCACAAAGGAGCTTTTCCTCTGTATGGTTTCTTAGCTGGTGGTGATGCCACCTGGCTAGGTCCCGCTTGATTTGAAGCAATCGCTGTAAGATTCTTTGAAGCTTTACGCTTCTTTTATTTTCTTGAAGGCTTGGCTTTTGTCTTCTTTGGTGCCTCTTGGGTGGTTTCATCATTGAGATGAGACATGGCAACAGCTAATTCAATGGTCCTCTGGAGTACTATGCTTAGTTGTTGGGTAATTGCAGCAACCCGTTCAGACCCTTGAGTGTCGCTGCGATAAGGAAACATCCTAAAGATAGTGGAAAATATGAAAGAAAAACAAGTGAGATGTTATCGGATAATCATAACTGAATGTTAAAAATTATCGATGAAATATGAGGATTGTGACCATTTATTTGTTAATTAAAACAAACAAACGACACTATGACTGATCAAAGTAAGCGGATCATAACAATGTATCGCGAAGACATTCTTTTGCCTATAAGTGGACACCCACCCCAAAAGTTCCCAGGTAAGAGTGACTAGTCCGATACTGCGGATTTGTACGAACACTCTAGCCTTAGACAGAAAACTCGAGGTACAGGCACCCACCCTTCCAGATTGCACGTGTTCACATTATAAAGACCCGAACTTTGACGAGATTTTGAAAAATTTGAAGGTTCAAAACCTTATAATAAATCATCTAGGAATAGATGATTGGTTTTCAAAACGGATTTGTAATTTGTGTTCTTGTTGTGGTTGTCACCTAAAGATAGGTGACGATATTGTTTTAGAATCTAAACGCAAGTAAACTCGCATTAGGGTCCTAGGAAGGTTATAGACTAGGTCAAGAGCATTACTAATAACCTAATTTCCTATAACCATAGGCTCTGATACCAACTCTTCTATCACACCCGACCGCGTAATACAACAAACCGCGGCGGAAATGTCGGGGAGTGGAGTAACAGAATCATTGCTTCACAACACATGGTAATCAAAGTTTTATTTTATTGAATTAATAATTGTTTGACATAGTCTTAAAGTGAAGTAAACGAGTTTAAACACAATGTCTTTCTTGTTTTATGTCACTAAGGCCCTCGTCCAATCCTATGTTTTTGCATCATGATCATCTAACAACAGCACCTGAAACACATGTGAAAATAGGTACGTCAGCATAAAAATGCCTATGAGATACATAGGTTTTGTTGATGAAGGATTCATGACTTGTAGTTAAAATAAATGTTTAACAAAAAGTAGTCATGAACCTTATAAAATGTTTTCGTCTATGAAATCATATGAAAATCAAATGATATAAAGGAAAGGTGTATGGCTAAGTGAATAGCCAAGTAAAAATGAGTTTGTATAAAATATGTCGTTTGTAAAACAATGTCTTATGAAAGTATGTCATTTGTATAAAATGTATCATGTCTTTATCGAAATGGTTTAAATAAGGCCACGATATGTAATATTATAAAAGCACTTATATATAGGAAGTAACAGCGGTGTATCCACCATGCTTTTATCATATTACACACATCTCGTTATTTAAATTACTTACCAATAACCACCAAAAGGTCTTGTTTAACTAATGTCAAATGTTCATGTATAACAATGTTTAATGTCTAAATGTCAAATATAAATCATGTCTTGTATAGCAATGTCAAGTAACAACAATGTTTTGTATGATGAATAAAAAGTATTTACTCAAACCACATGTATATGTCAATGTATAATCAAATGTCATGCACAAAACAATGTCTTTTGAATAAACAAATGTTTAAATCAAAGGTTATGTTTTGAAAAAAAAAAACAATGCTTTTATTGATAAGAACATTTATACAGTAATGTTTATCGCATACATTCAAGCCTTGCGATTTTCGGACAAACCCTTAACAAGTTAAAGGTTTATCAATTATGTATATCGGATTCTGTCATCCCTTACTTCCAAACAAACCTAGGAAGCCAGGAACGGGAGTTGTCAATTCCTATGGTACCACTACATACTACCGAGCGGCGTGATCAGTGTTAATGAACGTATTTTAGTCCCGTTAAACATACCAAATGTCAAACCAATGTAAACATGTCATGTAAAAAGTAGAAATATTTATGAAATCAATGTGCTAGCATGCTAAGTAAACATACATAGCAGAAATGTAATGTAAATCAATGTGTCCATATGCTGAGTAAACATATGTAACAAAAGTGTCTATGAAATCAATGTGCTATCATGCTCAGTCAACATACATAGCAAAGCATAATGGAAATCATGTACTATATGTGTACTAGATGAACATAGCAAGTATATGTCATGAAAAGAATGAAAGCATGAAAGTAACAAGCAGGCACATGTGTATCACCCCAAAATATTTGAAAGCGGTAAAAGAGGAGAACTATGTACTCACTTGATATTGCTTAATAGTCTCGAAATAACAACCAAGTAACGCTCGAAGGATCACGGAATCAAACGACACCTAATATAGGTAACTATGTTAATAAACTGAACCTAAATCGGAAGATCGGATAGAATGAGGTCTCGTAAACCAAATGAGTATTGTAACTCATATGATATGGTTTAACAAAGCCTGCATTCTAAGTTGGAACCTATCATAAGTGCTTATGACCCGTTACGACTTGTTAAGGTAGTTTACGCTACTTTAACGTGTCGTTCGCGTAAAAGCGCGTTCGGATGGTCTGACTAGCCCTATGACAAGTATTATATGCCTTAACATGTTTAATAACATTGCATAATCAGTTTAGATGTCAAAATTTAGGTTACATATGCTTAAAATGAAATTATGCGTAAAAAGGGCATTTTGGTCATTTTCCTAAGGCATATAAACTACCTATCATACAACTAACTAAACGAAGTGACCATAAGGTATAACCTCGGAAGGTTATTCCCTATGCAACTATGGTCACAAAATATGTTTGGTCGGATCCTAATGATCGACCAAGCGGGTTGGGTTCGAAAGTCTAAGCGGTTGTTTAGATCGCTTAACTTACGACCCTAAATAAGCACTAAACTAAAAGAGACGAGTTAAGCATGTTAAAACATGTTTAACTAAGTTAGAAAACTGATTTGATATCAAAACAAAATGTTTTGATACCCGAAAATAGTTTCGTCGCAAAATGCGCATAATCGGCATTTTGACCGAAGCTATGACTCGTCACTACGCCTAATCAACGTGGTAATCAATAGGTATAGTCACAAGGAACTATAACCATCGTGATTACGCTCACGTTGCAAAGTTCAAACGAACTTTGACTTGACCAATGCATGGTCAAAGCAGAAAGTCAAACACTGTTTGACTTTCTTGCTTAAATACATAAACAAGAGATGAAAGAACACTTACAAGTGTTTAAGGCTGAAAAAGAATACTAAGAAAACTCAAGTAGGATTCCTTCAACAATGTGAGAGCTTCCAAATCAGATCCAAAGTGAAAGAAAATGGAATGAGCAATGAATTGGGCAAAAGAGGTGGGTATTTATAGTAGGGATGAGCATATGCCACCGAATACCGATCCCATACTGTTCCCGATCCCGAAATACCGATACCGAATTTTTTCGGTATCCCATACGGTATCCACTTTTAGGCGTTTTCGGTATCGGTACGGTACGGTATCGGTATAATACCGATACCGACCCTCAAAATACCGATACCGTACGGTACCGATACCGAACCGACATGTTTCGGTATCGGTATCGGTACTTAGTTTGGGTGAAATTCGGGATCGGTATTAGGCGGTATCGGTATCGGTTTGGTATCGGATACCGCTTTGCTCATCCCTAATTTATAGATTTTCTTGAACCTTTGGATCATTGACAAGTGTTTGTGAGTTAATCAAAGCTTGATCTTCACCATACACATGTTACACACTCATTAGAGGGCTTGGGGAACACTTAAACCAGCTCCAAGTATTGAAAAACTAGGTTTAAAAACAAAGGCAGCAAGCTATTTTGAATACCTTGAGAATCTGCCCAGAGGCAGCTGTCGCGCCCCGCGTAAGATACAGGTCAGGCCTTCTCGGCCCGCGACGTAGTGTCCAGCAGGTTTAGAATTTTGGCAGAAACAGCCCCTGCATGCATAAAACTTGGTTTTCGACACGTTTAAGCCTCGTTAACCCATTTTCAAAGCTCTAAAATGATGTCAAAGTATAGGGGAATTAAAATATGCTTGAATATATCTCGGATGTTGGTTCGTTTGGTCATACGGTCACGTTATTCGGTTAATTACGACAAAACACGAACGGACGCGAAAAACGATCCAAATTGCGCGACGAATGGTATTTTTGCATTCCTATCACTAAAATAAAATATTTTAATGATTAAAATTTTTTTTGGTTATTCGGATATGTTCAAAACGTAAGATATGCGCGTAAATGCAAACTTATGCACTTTTTGACGCTTTTAGTCCCTGTTGATCAAATAAGTTTATTTTTGCACACCGAACCCCTCAAGGCTTATTTTAAAGCTATGTAAAGGATATTTATGGTATGTTTAACTTATGATCATGTTCTGGAGTGTACGTTACTATACGAATCGGCAGACTTTCACAGTTTGACGCAAATAGTCCCTGTGAGCGAATAAACTTGTTTTCGCCATACCAAACCCTTCAAAACTTATTTCTAAGTTATGTAAAGGTTATTTAAGGTATGTTAAGCTTATTTTACTATTCCGGAGTGTATGTCGCGTTAAACTGATTATGTTTACGCATCAGTTTGCGTATAACTTTCCAGAAAGCGATTTAGAGTTTAATATCAAACAAAATCAAAATGCGCAAAATGTCAAACATGAATAAATAAATATTGGGATCAAAACACATTGTTTTATTGATAATTGAACTATTCAGAGTTTGTATAATGATTACACAAGCACAGATGTCACAGGTGGTGTCATACTATGTACGGATTTGGCATCAAATGTTTGGTAGCTTAGTTAGAATATCCTCATTACTCTTATATGGTTATATGCCTATACATGTTTTATTTGACTCTTTGGTATGGATATGATTTTGGAGCTGGGAGTCTCACTGGAAGCAGTCTCTCTATCCTCCGGGATAGAGGTAAGACTTGCCTACATTCACCCTCACCATACCCTACCAATAGCTGGGCTATGGGTGGGGCACTCAATGATTGATTGATTTTGGTATCGTCGGGGCACTCAATGATATCAAGGTGATTGAACAATCACCTTTATTTGATGATGTTATAAACGACGTTGCTCCCTGGAACTCATATGCGGGTGATGTGGAGTATAAGTACGGGTATTATCTTATATACGGTATTTACCTCGAGTGGCCCGTGTTTGTGAAGGCATACTCTTGTCAACTAGACGAAAAAACGAGTATAGTTCAAAAAAAAAAAGGAATCTGCAAGGAAAGACATTGAGCGTACCTTCGGGGTTTTGAAGAAAAAAATGGGGTATAATGCTCAACTTGCTAGAATATGGGACAAAGAAAAGTTAAAGAATGTTACGTACATTTGCATTATTCCGCATAACATGATTTTAGAAGATTGAGGGAAGGGAATTTGTCAAGATTATGATTCGAACGACATGGAGCTACTGGAGTCCACTTTGAACCTGGAACAATGATTAGCTATCTTTATCAAGTTACGCCACCGTGAAACACATGACGCTCTACGTGCAAATCTGATTAACCATTTATGGATTAATCATTCGAATGAAGACGAGGGAGACGAGGACGAAGAGTAATTTATTAGTTTCGTACTTTTTATGTAATTTTAAATGTATTTTATTTTAAATTTTTAATTAAAAAGGTTATTGAATAATGATTGTTACATGATTGGGGTTTAGTTAACCTACAACACCAAGTTAACAACAAATTTAGTTAATGAAGGTATGCTAAATTGAGGATGATGTAACAGTACTTTTTATTAGCTAATGGAAAAATTAGTTAACCTACAACACATAGTATAAAAAGATACCTCTAGTTTGTTTAGTTTCACATACCGATTATATCCCAACTAAAATTGTTTATACATTTTAATGCATGATAAACGCTTTAAATGTTAAAACTACCGCTGGATCCAAGGAAAAGAAAAACATAAAACACTTGTGACACTCTAATCAGTATCACAAAATAACACAAAAGATTCAGTTTTATTTTCAACCAGTTTTTCCTCGGTGTCAGCGTATATGTTATATCTAGTTGTAATTTACAATATATTGTATTAAGTTATGGATAGATTTAGTTGTGGTCTTACACTTTTTTTTTTTTTTTTTTGCATCGTCCAACATAGTTTTCAAAATAATAAATCTTAATAATGTATGCTGTAATCTTTTTCTTTACATGTGTTATTACGAGTAAATATTGAAAACTGAACATAGTCAAGACTAATTTTGGAAATTATAGGATTTTTTTTTAACGGAGAACTTCATGTATTGCCCCACTTTGGCCAGACTATGCTGGGTATGTTTGGCATAGAGCTTTTAGGAGCTTTTAGGAGCTTCAAACTTTAAGCTTTTATGAAAAAGCTCCTACTTAATAAAAAGTCTTGTTTGGTTGAAGAAACTTTAAGCTTTTAGGTTAGGAGCTTGAAGCTTTTGGTTGAACGCTACTACTAGTAGCGTTTAGAATGAGCTACAAGCTTTTAGGGAAAAATGACTATTTTAACCTCTCAAAATAAGAAACTTTTTAATGCACCAACTTTCTAAATTTTTAGTTATGTCCATTTTGGTAATTTTATACATTTTATTAAAAGCTCCAGCTACTCTACCAAACACCAAATATATCTAAAAAGCTACAGCTACTAGCTACCAGCTTTCAGCCACCAGCTAACAGCTTGCAGCTTTCAGCTACCAGCCACCAGCTATTTTTGCCAAACATACCCGCTGTCTTAACCGGACCGACGCCTGGTTTCAAAGTTTGGCTTGATATTTATTAAATGCATTCCAATCTAACAATCTTCCCATAAATGCAGATCAAAACCTGTGCGTTGTTGACCTGGCCTTTAAAAAAGATCCATATTCATATTTGGATTATCCATTTTTTACGTCAGCAACAGTTTATTGGTGAGGTATAGTTTAGAGTTTGGTATCATATCTGAAAGCCTTGTTTGGATTAGATTATTTTACCTCTTTATGACTTATTGACTTTTTGAAAAATAAGTTTTTGTGAAATGGTGTTTGGGTAATAAGGTGAAAATGAGCTTTTTAGGCATTAAAAAGGAGAAAAGAAAAGTCACTTGGTTATGACTTTTCCAAAAAGGAGATAAGGAGGTTAAAAAGTCAATAAGAAGGAATGGAAAAACCCTTCCAAACATGCCCAAATATTAATTGGTTTCTTAAACAAGGTTGTTGCAAGTTGTAATCACACTGGTCCCCAACTCTCAAATCTTTCATGTCTACATTTTTATAATTTTTAGATCAAAATTATAAATACATTAACAGTTAGTAAAAAAAAGACGGATCATGTACAAGAAGGTTTATTTGTACGAAGTCTACGCGATAACGTCAGCCATTCATTTGCAAGTTCTGAACTGGATGGTTTTTATGTGTTCCCTAACCTTAGCCGCATCCATACTTATTTTGATAAAAAGAGTTTAGTCAAGGTTTATTTTCGTGATTTTCTCTAATAAAAATGTGTTTCAATGCTCTGAGTTTGCTTTGATTGTGTCATAATTCCAAAGTGCAAAGTTTAGATCTGCCTGCTTAATCATGTCATCACGACTCTTTTAAGTATTTTTCCTTTTCCTTTAGCTTTTTATCGGATTTGTCTTGTGTCTCGACATGTTCACTGTTTAACACGTATAACTTTATTTATAGTTCTATCTACCATTTTCCTTTCATTTAATTTATAGGTTAAATATCTTTCTTCGTGGTTGCTAGAGGTAGCCAAGACAAAGAATATGACCAACCACCTAACACTCAATTAAATAACCATGTTGACAAGTGTACGACGAATCAACTTGAGTCTAATACTCTAGTTGAAGATGAAAAGATAACTAAGAAAATGTTTATAACTATATTTATATTTTGTTACAGCCTGAATAAGAGTTTCCATTTTAAAAAAACTAGTTTTGTGGGTGACGGGCTAATTTGGTCTAAAAAACCTCAATCGTTTTAGTTTGTAACATTAGACCATACTTAAGGGCCAACGTTCTTGTTGGTCACAATTGTTCTCTCCATGCCACCACTTCGAGTTTTGACGTTAATACCATTGTTACAGCCCAAACAAAAGAACTCATCTTAAAAGACTAGTTTGGTGGGTGAGGAAGAAAGAATCTTTGTGGTCTATAAATCCCCACTTTTTTTTTTTTTTTTTTTTGCATATACAACCAATATGAGACAAGTCTCATAAGTTACAATGGTTTCAGTCTGTTACGTTCGATCCTCCTTAAGAGCCAATGTTCTCGTTGGTCATGGTTGTTCCTTCCAGGTCACCTTGGTCATGGTTGGTTGTTCCTTCCAGGTCACCGTTACAACCCAAAAGACTAGTCCGGTAAGTGAGGGAGTTCATTTTATCTATAAACCCTGCTTTTGTTGTCTATACAACAAATGTGGGATAATTTCCAAATTATACAATGGTCTCAGTCTATAACACATTTGTATTTATATTATAAATATAAACTAATATATTTATATGTCAATACTAAACTTTATAGGTTCCTGTAACAATTATTTATTGGTAACTTAAAAAAGTCAATCACGATAACCATATTTTATGTTCACCAAAAGTTTTAACAACGTAGGAGACTTTTACTTCAATACGGGCAAAGAGTGTTGTTTGCTTTCATTTTGGGCAAAAACATGCATAATGACAGTCGAACAAGATGATAAAGTGTATGCTAAAAGATGCTAAAACCTCTAACCGGTGATTAGCTAGGGGAAATATATAGTATTTGAATCAAATAATTAGTAAAAAAACGACTTAAACTATGATTAATGCACTTTTATCAAAAAATGTTCTAGGTTATACGGGATCTAGAGTCAGATAATTTAAAGTTTCACTTAGTTTCTAGGTAGAAAACAAGAGAAAAAATTGAGTATTGATATGGTACGAGGGGCGCTATCTAATTAACCCAATAAACCAACCAACTCTAAAGTGACACCTCATTGCTTATTACCCACTTTGATAAATACAACCGTGCTACAATCGGATTTCAATTATTTGGTTAGGAAAACATTATGCAATCTAAACAAAAGTGTTTAGAAAAATATATTTACCAGTCACAACGTTGTAATATTTGAAATCGACAAGTTTTACTTTGATATGATGATAACTACCTTAATATTAGTAAGAATTAACTGTCGTTTTCGTCTCTGTGATTTGGTGAAAAATGTCACTTCAATCCAAAAAAAAAAATTGCGCCGGTTTCGTCCTCAACATTTTTGAAACGTGTCATTTCAGTCCAAAAATATAACGCCCGTTAAAAACGTTGAGGATGGAACTGGCGCAAGGCGTTATCTTTTGGACTGAAGTGACACGTTTAAAAAATGTTGAGGATGGAATTGGCGCAATTTTTTTTATTTTTTGGACCGAAGTGACATTTTCAACTAAACCACCTGTAATGTGACCCCTAGTGTAGTTGTACATTTGTGGTCCATGCTTATTATTTGAAAACGCACATGCTTCGATATCAATGTGCCCATTTACATATAAAATTTGTTTACTTGATTGCTGATAGCAACCTAGAAACGCGTAGATTTGAATATACATTGTTTTTATAGTAACGAACTCGTTTACCAGGAAACATGCTTTGTTTTTTTCAAGTGTATTAAAAGTGGAGATTTGAATATACATTGTTTTTATAGTAACGACTAACGAGCTCGTTTACCATGAAACATGCTTTGTTTTTTCTTCAATATATTATATTTAGCGACATCAACCGATTTATCCTAAAAGATATACTCAACTATGATCTCATGATGATGTTTAATTCGAATGTACAAAAATAGAGTCATGATAAATTAATTGGATCAAAAACCAATTCGTAAGTTTTGGGTGGAAAAAAGCGAAAGCGACATTGAGCAACTTTTCTGGTCAAAGAACCGAATGGCATCACATGCCTTGCCTGTATACAAAAACCGAAGCTACAAGCTTCTGATAAAAGATAAAAAAGAGTATGCTTTGAAAGAAAATGAGAGTGACATGACCCACTTAAACAAAACAAAACATAAGCTTATGGTATAAACCAAAGATTTTATTAAGATTTCTAAAATAAACACATTTGGATTTTGTAACTTGGAATAATGGCCATTTATTTGGTATTTGGTACATGCAATAAAATATTGTCGATCTTCTCGTTCGAATATGAGGGCCACCCGGCACTGCCCTAGCTCTGGTGTTCACCTTGATCTCAGTGGCGGATCTTGCCCGTTGAACGTGCCAGGGCCGAAAGACACGGGCACTAAAAAAAGTCCGGCAAGCCCGGGCCAAACATAGTATATATAAAAAATTTCGATCGAAATACAGAAAATTAGCACCACGGCCGAAAAACTTGCCCGGACCGTGGCCCTGCCACAACCCTTCTAAGAACCGCCCCTGCTTGGTCCTAGCCCGATTAGTTTGCTGGTTAATAGTTGTTTAGTGGCTCTAGTGAGGTTCTCATGGTTAAAAAAACGTTGGTTACATATACAATGACACATGTATATCACTGTTTTTAGTAGATTCATGGTTAAAAAACGTTGGTTACATATACAATGACACAAGTATATCACTGTTTTTAGTAGATATAGGGTATGTTTGGCATAAAGCTTTTAGAATTTCTAGCTTTAAGCTTTTAAGAAAAAACTCATACTCAATAAAAAACTTTGTTTGGTTGAAGGAGCTACAAACTTTTAGGGAAAAAAAATAATTATTTTAACCTCTAAAGATAATGAATTTTTTAATGCACAAACTTTTTAAATTTTTAGTTATGTCCATTTTAGTCATTTTATACATTTTATTAAAAGCTTCAACTACTCTCCCAAATACCAAATATATCTAAAAAACTACAACTACTAGCTACCAGCTACAGCTACCAGCTACAGCTACCAGCTTCCAGTCACCAGCTACTTTTGCCAAACATACCCATAGAACGTATTTATGTGTTCTATATTTTTTATTCCATGGACGGTGGCATTGAATATTTTTGCATAATAACATAAAGTTGTTTAAATGATTACTTAATATGTGTATTTTTTTTCAATTTGAAGTGTACGTTATAGCTGAAATTTTGATAAGTCTTGCACGCCCACATTATGGTTAGATTAAATTGAAATCACTAACTACAGTAACCTTTTTATTTAATGCCCATATATTACAGGACTTGTAAGACTTTAATTATTTCTGATTTTTAAAATATGTATTATATATTTTTAACAAAACAATATATATATACTCTGTTCGACTAGACCAGCATATTAACATAGTGTTTTTCTTTTTCAAAATATTTCTAGAATATGTGTATGGGGGACCCAAATTAACGTGTGAATACATTGATTTTTTAAATTATAGTAGTACAATATTAAATTAGTAACATATGGATACACCTAGTACAATTTACATTTATTTATGAGAAACATAAAGACCTATAAGGGAGTAAACAAATACAGCTGAGCTCGAGCTTGGTGTCTTTTTTTTTTTTTAAGATTAAACTGTCAAAATGGTCCCTGATATTTGGTTACTTTTGGCAATTTAATCCAAAACTCAAATCTTTTGAATCTAAATCCCTATGGTTTCAATTTTGTTGCCGCTTTCATCTAAATTTAAAATCTTGTCAGATTTTTCAGTTAATATCTAGTTTTTTTGTCTTTTTCCTCCCTTTTAACAAATGGCAAAAAGGTCTTTTAACGTTTTATTAAAACAAATTAAAAAAATCTGACCATTTTGCCCTTCATTAAAAAGGAAGAAAAAAGACAAAAAAGTTGGATATTAACTGAAAATCTGACCAGATTTTAATTTTGGATGAAATTGACAACAAAACTAAAACCAAAGAGACACAAATTCAAAAGGTTTGAATTTTAAACTAAAGTAGTAAAAGTGACCAAACCTCAGGGGCCATTTTGGCAGTTTAATCTTTTTTGTAATTTAAAAAAGATCGAGCTTCACTTTTAAACATTTTTTCAAGCTGAGACTCGACTTGTTTAATATTTCCTTAATTGTTTAATAATTATATCTATATTAACTTATAACTTTAATACATGTTTATAGTATAATTATAGGTACTTTTTTTCATAATTTACCAGTAATAAGGCCAGTGCGCGTTGTGGCGCGGTACATCGCACACATCAAATGGATTAATCCAAATGTTATGTAATGTGTTAACTATATGAAAACGTGTGTTTTGACGTATCCGATATAAATCAATGTAGTCTATATAAGCATTTAAATCGAAATTATATTGTATAAAAGAAAAAAAAATCGAAACCGGGTTGGTTCATTTAGTGGGATTCCACCTAACTACTACACCACCGTTACGTTTGCATCAAGACTTAGTGGCGTCAAAACACACAGTAACTTGTACATTAAAATGTAGACCAACTGAAAATTTACATAAAAATAAGCATGAAACGTCTTATATTTTACCCGGCTCGTTTCCAAAAAAAATTGTGTCGAAACGTGAATTTAAACCGACACGTACATGTAAAAATGAGCATATGAGAAAATAATGTTTTTTTTTTTATTTATGTCAAAACGTAAATTAACTGAAAAAGTACATAAGACTAAGCATGAAAACTTTAAGACGAAACGTGAATTTATATCGTTTACACCCAACATTGAAACGTGAATTTATACCGACCGGTTGATAAAAATAAGCACGTGAATAAATAGTTTTTTTAAGTTAAAGAATGAAAATAAGGTGCCCGAGCGTTGCGACACGACATTTAAGGACACGTTTGCGCTCGTTAGGCACACTCGCACGGTGACATTAACGTGGCACACGAAAGAAACGTATATAGATACGGCACAATTAAATGGAATGTGTTAATTTGTGATGAATCAACTACCTGTTTCAAATTTATAGCAACACGTAAAAGTGATATAAATTAAAAACACAAAGGAAAAAACCAAGGGGTAAAAGTGAAAAGTTAGAATTGTACAAGATATAGGAGGAAAGGAAAATTAGTTATAAATGAAAACATATTATATTAGACCCAACTCAATTCCATAAAACTTTAGGTCAAAATGTGAATTTATACCGTTTACGTCCAACCCTGAAACATGATATATATGGTTTTACGTCAAAACGTGAATTTATACCGACACGTTGATAAAAATAAGCACGTGAGGAAATAGTATTTTTTTTAAGTCAAAGAATTAAAAAAGGTGCCCGCACGTTGCGACGTTACATTTAAGGGCACGTTTGTGTTCGTTAAGCGCACTAGAACGATGACATTAACGTGTTTAAGCACACGAAAGAAACGTATAAAGATACGGTACGATTAAACGAAATGTATTAAGTTGTAACGAATCAACCACCCGTTTGAAGTTATAGCAACATGTAAACGTGATATAAATTAAACACACAAAGGAAGAAAAAAACCAAGTGGTAAAAGTGAAAAGTTAGAAACTTAGAGGGTATATTTGTCATTGTATAAGATTTTGGAGGAAAAGAAAGTTAGTTAAGAAAATGGAGGGAGTCAAAATGAAAACGGCACCAACTTTCATCTTTAAGTTATACTAGTCATATGACCCGTAGGCGATGCGTTGCGGGCCTGTTGCAAACATCATATGGATCAGTCCAAACATTATGTGATGTGTTAATCATATAAAAATGCGCATTTCAACGTATTCGTTTTAACTCAACGTAACATATATAAGCACTGATGTTGTGCCGAAATGTAAAGTAAATCGAATTTATAACGTACAATCATAACATATTATTTGTGACCTGACTTATACATATGAAATGTACAAAAAGAGGCATAGAACGTGTATAAAAGGAAAACTGACATGCGTAATAAAAAATGGTTAATTAGAGCTTTAAAAAAGAAAAAAAAACCCACAAAATAACAAAAGAAAACACACCGAGTAAACATGAGTGCATGCAAAGTGAAAGAACCAAGGTCAAGAGGTGTAAACACCAACGCTTTGGGTTTTAGTATAGATATATAATACTAATTTTACCCGTCGTGCGTTGCAGCGGGGTCGAAATGTAGAGTAACTTTAATTTTCATTGTAGAAATAAATGTATTATGTTCGACTCCATTCGGTTTCTAAAAAATGGTTTACGTCAAAACATACACCAACTGAAAATGTACATAAAATAAGCACAAAAACGTATTATATATGACCTTACTTGTTTCTAAAAAAAGGTTTACGTCACAATGTATGCCAACTCGAAAAAGTTTAATAGGTTAAAATGAAGCTTAGACTGAAACTTATTTATTAAATGAGCTTCAATAGAAGCTTGTGCTCGTTTAAATTTGACTCAAATTGAGTTTTTAATGAGTTGATCCTCTTTACTTCATGAATCTTTCTCCTCCAGACACATTCAGATGTGAATACGAACAATATTATGTTACTTGTAACATGTCCAAATTAATGCCGTAATTACCTATTACCTATATATTAAAATTTGAATTGAATGAACAGTAAATATTAAAATTTGGATTGAATGAAGAGTAGCATTAATGAGTAAATGGTATCGGGTACGGTACTGATGGCGGATTTATCAAACAGTAAATATTAAAATTTGAATTGAATGAAGAGTAGCATCACTAAGTGATGAGCAAATGGTATCGGGTATCGGTACCGGTGCCAGATTTATCAAACCGGGTGTATTGTCGGTACTGGTTCGGCACCGGTATTCACCGGTTTTTACCCTAAAATACCGGTTCCATACCAGTACCGACCGGTACCGAACCGTACCGTACCAGTTATATTCGGTACCGGTACCCACTTTTAGGGATTTCGGTAACGTTATTTATTCTTATATTAAAATTAGAATTGAATGAATAGTAACATCACTAAGTGATGAGCAAATTGTATCGGGTACCGATACCGGTGCCATATTTACCAAACCGGGTGTATTTTCGGTACCGGTTCGGCACCGGTATTCACCAGTTTTTACCCACAAATACCGGTTCCATACCAGTACCGACCGGTACCGAACCATACCATACCATACCAGGTATATTCGGTACCGGTACCTACTTTTGGGGTTTCGGTAATGGTATTTTCGGTACCGGTTGGTACCGAGCTCATCAAATCATGTAGCAACGTAGCAATGCAATTAATTACACAGTTTAGATTACTTTTCCTATACACATTAGGTAAACTGTATTTCGTTTGAATGAGGTTTTATATACGCAACAACTTGTTTTGCTTTCTTTATGTTTTGATATTTGGTATCCATTTACCGTTGCTGACACACGTTTTGCAGTCATTGGGTCCCCGCCGCAACGCGGGGCAGAAAATCAACTAGTTTATTAAGAGATATGATGTATTCATATTGTTAGGCTATAGGGTGTTGTCATTACCTTCATGACCACCATGACCCTTCACGTCAGCACCATGTCACCCACCTCTGATCCAACATCCAAAACCACTACCCTGAGGGTATGGTCATAACCCAAACCACTATCCCCTTGTTTATTTTAATTTATTTTTGGAAAAATTACAAGTTTTGTCCATCTAGATATCACTTTTCAGACGGTGTCTTTTTCAACGAATTTTGACAGGTTTTGCCCCTTATAGAAAATTTTGTTGCAAGTTACGTCCTTTGAGCCTAGCCCAATTAAATTTTGTCTGTTAAATCTTATTACACATGGGTAATTTAGTCTTTTTACATATTTAAAGGATAAAACTTATAATTTATTATTTAAAGTCTTTTCACTTATCCTACCCACCCCCCTCCTTTCTTTTCCCCTCCTCTCCCTCAAAAGCCACCACCACCCCCAACCCACCGGCCACCCCCCCACCATTCCCAAATCAAAAGCCACCATCATCCCCATCTTTACCGAAGACTACCTGCACAATGCCCAAGAAAGAACTGTTCCATTGGATCCCCACAAAGGTATATAACTAAGTCCCCGAAAGACTAAAATAGTTTAGGATGCTTGAATCAATATTTTTGAAACAAGAATTTCAAATTGGGGGGTTGCCAATCGAGTGAGGTGAGATTCAAGTGGTTTGTTGGATAAATGAGAGTCAACTGTATTATTTTATTCAACTACTGCTGCAACAATAGCGGAAGAGGGATCTTGCATCATCCCCCCCCCCCCCCCCCCTCCTCATTTCTAAGCACCACATACCTTTCTTCCTCGCCCTGATCCCCACAAAGGTTTTCTTGCTAATCTTCCTTGCATTTCATTTACATTCATTGTTTCGTGTTTGATTTTGTTCCAGTTGACTTTTATCATCACGGATACATCTGAATGTTAGAGCAAATTAGGCCACAAATTAAAAAAAAAAAAAACATTTTTAGCTGAAATGATAACCTGATTTCTTTGAATTTCATTGTTACTTGTTTATAGGACAATTAAGTTATGTGTTTATAGGACAATTAAGTTTCTGTTATGTCTGTGCTCGGCTTTTTTCTGTTATGCCCTAAATATTACTTAACCGGTGTCAAAAGTTTAAAACATCCACCAACCTGTAGTCTTGTTTGATTTTGTCCTGCTTCAATTTATTATTTAATGTCTTTTTCAGAAGGGGTTTTTTGAAGTGGATTGAATTGAAATGGGTATCTGAAGGGGTATGGTCCCAGATCTCGCGTCAGCATCGACCGCGAGTGACCATTACCCTTATCAAAACCCCCACTAGCTAACAACCTACTTGTGCCCATGCGGAACGCGTCGGCACAAGGGTTGAATCCAATCTATCTAGTAACGAAGGAGGACTTACATGGAACATGAGAACGGTAGAGTGATGCGACATAGCATCACATCTGGTGTATGAAAACGAAAGTGTTCACAGCGATGCGGCCTCGCACCGCATCCAGCGAACACTTCTATCAATACAAAGAAAGCCTTACCTTAGGCACAGAAGGAGATGAACGTAACGATGCGGTTGACACCGCTCCATACGGGCATTTTCGTCACGACAAGGGATGCAGGCAAGACGACGATGCGGCTAGCACCGCATCTCGCGTATTCCTTGATCACAAGTAGGAGACGCGGTAACTTCAGATGTTACCGCACGTAGCGATGCGGCTTGAACCGCACCCTATGCATTCAACAAGTGGGACTGACACCACAGTGCAAGTGGCACCAATGGCAGTTTCCTGTCAAAGCTACGTAAGCAATGGACTGACGTGGTATAACCTCCATAACCGACAAGCCTGACACACCTGCAAAGGTGCAGCACGTCGTCAGTCCATCCATCATCATCCTCCTTCACTCCTCGGCTATAAATACCAACCCCAAACCAGGTTTGAGGTATCTCTTCACCACTCTCTCACTACTACTACTATCTTACTTTGCTTCCCAAGCAAACTACTGATTCTCACGCCGGAGAGTGGTAACAAGGAGCACCCCCCACCCATCCTCCTTGTTACGAGTCACGGCTTGTTTCCTTGTGCAGGAGATCAACCACCGGTGATCTAGCCAGCGATCCTCGAGAGGAAGGGATTAACCCTTCTTGACGAGACCAGTGTGTTAACCCTGCCCGGTTAACCATTGTTTCATCATTGGCGCCCACCGCTACTCTTAGCATTTTCTAAACCATCCTTTTTCCTCTCTCACGATCATGACTGATCACCAAAACAACACTGCGGATAACCAAAATCCTCCAATCCCAAACCCGGTAGGGGTCAATGCCTCGACCTCCCAACCCGGACACATCGGCACGTCCACACAAAGGAGCCCCTCCTTTATGTTTGGACATGACTTATCACAGTTCCCATCTGTGATCCCACCAGGCATGACCATTCATGCCTGGTACGAGCAGCAGGCAGCCACGCTGACCGCAGCATACAACCGCGCTTGTACTGAAGCGAATATACGAGCTGGGCTTCCCCCAGCACCGCACACCCCCTGTTGAGCGTATTTTACAATACGACGGCAGGATACATTCACGCCCGGCTTCAAGAAGCCGACGTGAAGAACGGGGATCGTCTTACTGTTCGGTCCACACCCTCAACGAAGACGATTCCTCATACGGGTCCCACACCAGAGGACCAGTACATACCCGCCTTGGCCCCCATGGCGAGGACAGGAGGCGATCAACCTCCCGACGCGGCCCAGGCATTCAGAGCCGATTGGGCCCACAACCATACACCGAAGGGTACGGTCATACCGACCCTGACGACCATAGCTACCGCGGTGATTCGCATGACACCAGTAGCAGACCGGGAGGACGCAACTATGTCCCTCCCAGTCACCCCCGCAACACATACCTTAGGGCGGCAAAGCGCCCTGCGAACGAGCCATACAGGCCAAAGGCAGCGGCCGAAAATTCCAAGTTCGGCACGCGGATTGCCAACGCCCATGTCACCACGACAAAGTTCCCATTCAACGTTGGGAAATACAGTGGTTCGACCGACCCGGACGACCACATGAACATCTTCATGGGCGCGGGCATCAACGGCCAGTGGGATGAACCCACTTGGTGTAATTTTTTCCCCCAGACCCTTACGGGCCTGGCCAGGGCATGGTTCGATTCTTTGCCAGTGGGATCACTGGATTCATTCGAGGACTTGCGTACCAAGTTCCTCGCCCATTTTTGCCAGCAGCGACGGCACGAACGAGATTCGTTGGACGTCATGAACATCTGGCGAAGGGACGACGAATCGCTCGAAGCATTCGTCGTCCGATATAATAAAGAGTGCCTGGAGATAGGTGACGTGGCAGACCAGATGGCACGAAACCACTTCATCCGGGCCGTCAAAGACAGAGAGATGATCATGACCATCTCTGGCAAGGAGGGCTTGCCCAAAAAATAGGAAGATGTCATGACCGCGGTCAAGACATACGCCCAGACACAGCGGTCACTTGAACCGCATGTGACAAAGGCAAAGCCCCAAGCCGAAACATCCCACCAAGGGTCCAAGCGTAACAATAAACGCAACCGGGACGTTGGAAATCGCGATATTTCCAAACCATACTTCCCGCGAACCAACACGTTCGACCCAAACAACTACAACCCCGCCCGAGACAGTCGGGTGTCAAAAAAAGAATCTCGGGACCGCAACTGGACCGAGATCACCATGTCGCCAAGTGAGGTCCTCCTTGCGGACCCACAGTTCTTGCGACCGGCCCAACCAATGAAGTCCAAGAAAAATCAGGACCTCACACTCTACTGTGAGTACCACAAGGACTCGGGCCACACCACCAACAACTGCATCAGTCTCCGACTGGAGATTGAGCGCGCCTTAAAGGAGGGGAAACTGCAACATCTTTTGCCAGGTGGGCAAAAACCCACCAAGCGCATTACCCCTCATGGCGAAGGTACCTCCTCCGGGAAGAGAACCATGCACGTGGCTTCCACCCACATGATCCACGGAGGCAAGGGCAGGCCGCGAAAAGCGGCAAGAAGGCCGGAATGTGACTGGAAAGACGAGCAAGTCGTCTTTCCAAAAGTCCGAGGCGGACCGCGCGATAGGCGCGCCGTCGTCATTTCAGGCCAACTGGCACACTACTGCACCGAGCGTCTATTCATCGACCCGGGCAGTACATCTGATATAATCTACGAACAATGCTTCAACCAATTCGACCAGGAGGACAAAGATCGGTTGCAAGCAGTAGATTACCCGTTAACCGGGTTCGCAGGGGAAACTGTCTTTCCCCTAGGCCAGATTACTTTCCCTGTGCGCCTTTCCAGCGGAAACCGCACAAGGACAGAAGAGGTAAACTTCATGGTTTTACCTCACACCTCCAGATATGACGTACTCCTCGGGAGAGAATCACAAGGAGATTTCAATATGATTACGTCGGTCCCCCACTCTGCGGTTGGTTTCCCAACCGAATCGGGGGTCGCGATAATCTACGCCCGCAGGGACGTCATGGTGTCGGACGAAATACGTCCGACCAAGGTCGCAAGGCCCACTCCCAACGACCAACCAGAAAAATGGGTTCTCAACGCGAGATACCCAGAACAAAAGGTCACATTGGGTCACGCCTTATCCCCGACCACAAAAGCGCAACTGAAGCAGCTTCTCTTCAGGAACCAGGACATCTTCGCGTGGACACCCGCAGACATGACCGGGGTCCCACGTGATATTGCGCAACATCATTTGAATACCTTGCCAGGTATTAAGCCAGTGATCCAAGGCCAACGCCACCTTGGGTCAGCTAAAAATCAGGCGATGCAAGAGCAGATCGAAGAACTGCTCTCCGCAGGCATCCTGCGGGAAGTCAAATACCAGACGTGGTTATCCAACCCAGTCATGGTAGAAAAACCGTCCGGGGGCTGGCGGATGTGTGTCGATTACAAAGACCTTAACAAAGCCTGCCCCAAGGATTGTTACGCGCTTCCAGAAATCGACGAAAAAGTCGATAATCTCGCACCATTCAGGTGGAAGTGTTTCCTCGATTGCTACAAAGGGTACCATCAAGTACAAATAGCAATCGAGGATGAAGACAAAACGGCATTCCGGACTCCCACCGGAAATTACTGCTACACAAAGATGTCGTTTGGGTTGCGCAACGCGGGCTCAACCTACCAAAAGTTGATGAACGACACTTTCCACGGCCAAATAAGCAAAAGTGTCGAAATCTACATGGACGACCTGGTCGTCATGAGCATGGAAGAGGATACCATGCTCACAGATATTGAAAGAACATTCCAAACTCTGCGCAGCGTTAACATAAAGCTCAATCCAGGAAAATGCTCGTTTGGAATGGAAGAAGGCAAATTCCTTGGGTTCATCGTCACTAAAGATGGATTCAAGGTAAACCCGGAGAAAGTCCAGGCGATCGAGCGCATGCCATCGCCTTCATCGATGAAGGATATGCAACGGCTAGCCGGCAGGCTAGCGGCACTTAACAGATTCTTAGCTAACCACGCAGCTAAGTCTTATCCGTTCATCAAAACCCTGCGGAGCTTTTCAAAGAAAGAACAATTCCAGTGGACCGCAGAGGCTGAACAGGCCTTCCGGGAAATGAAGGAGTGTTTGATACAACTCCCAACTTTAACCGCACCACGCAAAGATGAGCCACTCATATTATACCTATCCGCCGCGGATAACGCGGTGGGTGCGGTATTAATAGTGGAGCGAAAGGGGGTTCAAACACCCATCTATTACATCAGCAAGATGCTCAACGACCCAGAGACGAGATACTCAATAATGGAGAAATTGGTGCTAGCATTAGTGCACGCTTCAAGACGGTTGCGACGCTACTTCGTAAACCACGTCATCACAGTGCTAACCAATCACAGGATCGGCCCGATCCTCTCCAAACCCGACATCTCTGGGAGATTAGCAAAATGGGCAATCGAGCTGGGCGCGCACACGATACACTATAAACCGCGCCCCGCGATTAAAGGCTAGATCTTAGTTGATTTCGCCGCCGAAGTACCGGCAAATCGCATCCAAGAATGCGAAGAAGCACAGACTCCTGCACCAACGCCACCCTCCTCAGAGAGATGGGCACTCTTCACAGATGGTGCCTCCAACGACGAAGGTGCGGGTGCAGGTCTGCGACTCGTCAGCCCTGACGGCCAAGAGCTTACATATGCAATCCGCCTCGAATTCAAAAGCACAAACAACGAGGCAGAATATGAGGCTCTGTTAGCGGGGCTACGTTTAGCAGTCAAAATCGGCGTGCAACATCTGGAAGCACACGTCGACTCTTTGTTAGTTGTAGGCCAAGTACGCGGCGACTATGCCGCAAAGGGGGATATCATGATCCTCTACCTCGAGCAAGTCCTGCAACTAAAATCCAAGTTCGCTTCGTTCAATATTCGCCATATTAATCGAAGCGAAAACAAGTCTGCAGATGCACTATCAAAACTTGCATCTACCAGCTTCCAACACTTGGCAAAGGAGATACGCATCGAAATCCTGCAAAATCCTTCGGTACCCCTGCGCCAAGTCAACGTCATTCAATACGGTTCAACATCATGGATGACACCTATTATCGCATATCTACAATCAGGTGTGACTTCCGAAAGCAAATCAGAAGCACGCAAACTACAATACAAAGCGTGCCATTATCAAATGGGAGACGGTATCTTATACCGCAAATCATACCTCGGGCCACTACTACGATGCGTCAACCCCCAGGATGCCACATACCTCATTCGAGAGATACACGAGGGCATATGTGGCATACATGCTGGACCACGCATGGTAGTGGCCAAAATCATGAACGCCGGGTATTACTGGCCCGGCAAGCACCTGGACGCCGTCAAAGAGTTGCGCAAGTGCATCGACTGTCAACGTCATGCTCCAAAAACCTTGCGACCAAAAAACAACTTAGTCCCCGTCACAACCGCATGGCCCTTTCTGAAATGGGCAATTGACGTTGTGGGACCTTTCCCTGACGCTCCAGGTGCGGTTAAATTTATCATAGTAGCGGTTGATTACTTCACAAAATGGGTGGAAGCAAAACCGCTCGCCTCAACCACTGCTATGATAACAAGGAAGTTCATTTGGGAACACATCATCTGCCGTTTCGGTTTACCAATGTGCATTGTCACCGATAACGGCACCAACTTCGATGCCGACGAATTCCAAAAATGGCTAAAAGAGCTACATATTGAGCACATATTCTCATCAGTCGCACACCCGCAAGGGAACGGCCAAGTCGAGAGTATCAATAAAAGCCTAGTCGAAGGGATCAAGGCACGGTTGGGAACGGCCAGGCGTGGCTGGGTCGATGAACTCCCAAGTATCTTATGGGCTCACCGTACAAGCCCAAAAACAAGCAATGGGGAAACACCCTTCAGCCTAGTCTACGGTTCAGAAGCGGTGATCCCCGCAGAAGTAGGTCTCCCCTCTCCTAAAATGTTGGCTATTGAAAAGCTAGACAACAACATGGAACGCAGGATCGATTTGGACCTCTTGGAAGAAAGGCGCGAAAACGCTGCCATCAACGAGGCCAAATATAAATCCAAACTTGAAAAGTACTACAACGCGCGCGTCCGCGTTTATACTTTCAACCCAAGAGACTACGTCCTACGCGACAATGAGGCATCTAATGCCGAGCGCCCAGGCAAACTCGCCCCCAAGTGGGAAGGACCCTACCTCATCAAAGAGGTCTTAGGGAAAGGCGCGTACAAATTGCAAACACTAGAAGGCGAACCTATCGCACGCACATGGAATGCACAACAGCTTCGACGCTGTTATATGTAAGCCATGTTCTTACATTTATCTATGTAACCTATCGGGCCGCAGGCCATTTGCGAATAAATAAATAAGCAATTTTATACGTTATTGTTCGTTATTACTATTACAAATGCGTGTTCCACTTTGCGGTATCCCAAAAACAGATTGGCAAAATCTTCATTCGCGATACCCATACAAAGTGGTAACCACACACAAATATTGTAATAGGCCAGCAGAAGGCAAAAAGACTTGCATGTTTATCCGGCCGGATAAACAAGTTTTTGTCAACACTTAACACAATTCCTGAGCCCAAAAAGGCAAACAATGGAATTGACGCGGACTCATACGACAAAGGTATGGAGTACACTCGACCCCATTCACAAATGGGTAGAGTTCCGGACATATAAGCTTTTACAAAGTTTACACAATTCTAAAACCCTAACGCGGTAAATAACAGAATTGACGCGGGCTCATACAACAAAAGTATGGAGTATACTTGACCCCGTTCATAAATGGGTAAAGTTACGCATACATACGTTCAGACATGCAAGAATTAAAAACACTTGTACAAATTGAACAAAAAACTTTATATTCAAAAAATTCAAACACCCACACGGTGCTTAATGGATTTACATAAAGTTCCTAATATATACAAGAGGAAAACAAAAAGGGGGCACACTTGCCAACCTAAACCCTATTTTGTACCGCTGGTTCCCGCATCTCCTCCGGCACCACCAGCGGGTTCTTCCTCTTCCGCTTCCGGATAAAGCATCCGCAAGCGGTCAACATAGTCCGCAGCCTCCAAACAATCGTCCAGTTCCCCTACACAGGAGAGAGGCGTATCATAAAAGGAGGCTACGGCCGCTTTCAGGCGACCTTCGGTATCCACATCACGGAACCCGGATTGCTTATCAGTATAACCGCCTGCGGATAATACATTGATATGCCCAATGCAGCGGTTATAACCAGCTTTAAAGCCAGCATCGCGCGCACGTTCCTTAACCAGGTCCAAACCAGATGCGGTCTCAGGGGCATTCTTGATAGCCTCAACAATCTGCAATAAAAGGATCATAAGTCTTGGATACTAATCCAAGCAAATGTAGAGGCAACAGATACTTACACGCGCGATGCCGTGAGTCCGCAACCACTCACGATCAGCCTCCAGCTGGTTAAAAGAGGACACCAAGGCATCCTTGGCCTCAGCAGCGGCGTCAGCCCGCTTCTCCGCAACAGACACGCGGGCAGTAAGGTCTGTAACCGCGACCTCCCGGGCCTGAACCTCAGCCTGTCAAAAAATAGTAAACAGTTTACACGATAAACATTTACGAAACACGGAAGAAAGTAACCCAGTTAAAGAAACATACCTGCAGGCTGGCAACAACTTTGTCCAAACGAATGCGCTCCGCATTCGCCTCTTCAAGAGCCTTAGAAGCACGGCTCTCCCTCTCTTCAGCCTCCTCAAGGGCTTTCGCGGCACGAGCCCCGGCTTTTTTGGCCTCTTCAAGCGCCTTCAGGGCGTCGGCCTTCGCCTGCAGCGCTTTAACAGAAATGGCCTCAGCCGCAGCTTTCTCCTGGCTCAAGGTAGCGTTCGCTGCCTTGGCATTTGTCAACTCCTGCCGAGCATGAAACAGAATGTCATTCTGCTTAGCCCACGATGCATTCCACTTCTTGCGCTCATTGGACATTTTTTCATTCCAACTCTTGCGCTCATCAGCAAGAAGTTTAGCAAGGGTACGCACCTGTTTCAGCTGAGCAGCGGCAGCCCATTCAGAAGTCTGCTTCTGCTTCTCAAAAGCAGCCTTGTCCTTCTCGAGCTGCTCCGCACCCGCACGAGCAGCCTGGACCAACTTTTCCGCTTCCGCCCGCATACGAGCAGCCTCCTCCTCGCGGCGACCCAACACCTTGTAGTCTTCCAAGATGGCATTCGCCACAATAGAAGACCCTACTAACATTGTTGAGAGCTGGTTTATGCGCAGCTCACGGGGCGCAGCGCGGGCTCGCTCAACCTCAAAAGGGGTGCCTAGACCACCCAGAATCTCCTTGCATGCCGAAGGGTCATTGGAAATATCATTCCCCTGCATAACAGTCCAGGGGGGTCGGTGATACACAGTACTGCGACCCTGGGTGTAGGTGCGGTAGTAGTACTCCAACTCAGACTCCCCAGGCTGAATTGGAGGCCCATCATACCCCGCACCACCAGCAGACGAGCCGGTACCCTTATCAACAGGAGACTTTTGCGGCTCAGCATCATGCTGCTGCGTTTCAGCGCTAGTTTTTTGCGGTTCGGCATCAGACTGTTGCTTCCCAGTATCAGCGAACCGCACACTCAAATTTTCTCCCTCATTGGGAGAGATCAGATTGTTGGACGAGTCAACAGTGTCAAATATCTGGGTCGCAGCATTCTCTGCGGTACCCTCTGTCCGCACCGTCGACTCCGACACCACCTTGGCAGGGGGTGTCGATGGCACTTCAGTTGCACCCGCATCCGTGGCACGCGAGGGTGACTCCGGTGCATCAAAGATAGAAAAATCTTCATCTTGAGGCTCTGCAAAAAACAACGTCAAATAGCTATCAAAACAAGTTACACATAACAGTTAAGACAAGCTAGCCTACACTTACCAATGACAACCGCAGGTTTTTTCTGCGTCGGAGCAGACCTTTTGGTTACCAGTCTCCGACGTTTGGTTTCAACACCACCAGCAGCTTTCTGCTCTGGCCTTCTCTTCTCACCAATCACAGGGGGACCCGCAGCTGTCCCTCCCGCGGCCGTCTCTTCTGCCTGCTTCTTCGCAGCACTAGAACGCGACCCCGCGGCTGTACCCAAACCCTCAAGGGTATCAGATACTATCACATAATCCTTGTGTCGACGAAAAGAGGAGTGAGAGATACCTGCCGCCTGCGGCACCAGATGAGGCACAGTAGTGACCTCCTTTATCTTCTTTTGGCGAAAGCGCACGCCCTTCACAGTTTGCCTCTTTGGCACACCTTTCGCTTCGGGGTCCCCTAAGGCCCCAAGATCACCTGCATGGAATCAATCCAAAGGGTGAGTCAATAAACCAACATTATCATCACAAGTGAAAAAGCTTCCAAATTATACCTTTGCCTGGCGGCAACTCAACTGCCAGTGCGGCCTCAGTAGGCACCCGGAAGTTACTACGGATGATAGCATTATGATCCTCCTCACCATCCGCACAAACTACGGTCTCAACCGTACCAAGGAAATCCGGGGCAAACATCCTCCATGCGGGAGCATTCTCTGATAACAAACATAAAGTCAGTACCGCAAAAAAGAATAGGGAACTTAAACACATGAAGAGTACGTACCACCGCTTTTCTCCCGCACCACGGGCCTCGAGTTCTTGTTCCTCCTCGTCAACATCATACGCAACAACCACAGTTGCGTGTTGGTCAGCTTCACAGACTCAATAGTCTGAAGCTGCGGAAACCACTGCACTGATTTCAAACTGGGCATCGCGATGGTCTCCCCTATGATCGTCTCGGTCACGTTCCGAAACGTCATGTCTGCAACAATGGCAGCAGCCTTGACGTAGAAGAATTTCTTCTTCCACATCGTCATCCCCTTGGGAGGAGTCATCAGCTTGGGGCTACCGTCTCGTTGACGGAAAGAAAAGAAACCCAATGATACAGTCATCTGATAAAACCGTCGGAAATCTCCGACGGTAGGCTCTATACCAAGAGCACGGAAGGTGAACTCAAAATTACGAATCCGAATCATACCAAACGGACTCACTTGAGAAATGTGGACCTTGTACCACTCCAAGACATCCACAACAAACACCGTCAACGGTAACCGGAGATTACAGTCACCAAAAAAGTCGGCCCACAGGGTCACATAACCAGCCGGAGCGTCGGCACCAGTATCACCCTCCGATGGATACTGAGCCCCATACTCAGGGGGCATTTGGACATCAAGCATAAGACGATCAAAGGTTTTTCTGGTCCACTTCAACGCCGGTAATCCACCACCGGCAGCCCCCTCTTCTTCTTCTTCAACCACTACCGGCTGTTCAGGGTTTTCACCCTCCACATTGTGTGGACTAGATGGTTCAGCCATCAAGAATATCAAAGAAACAGAAGATGGTAAACAGAAAAACTAGAAACCTCACCGGAATTTCAGAAAAAGTCGTCGGAGAAGACAAAGAACAAGGTTTCTCTCACCGGCAAATTTTTGAAAATTCGAACAAGTGAGGGGAAACCACGAACGGTTTCCCCTTATATACCCATCGCAATTAATGCGGAGGGAGAAAACAAATGATCACGTTCAAAAAGGGCGAATCGTATGACATCACGTGTCGAGCGCCGTTTCCGCTGACGGTTATCACGCGCGCGTGGCCGCCCACGCGCCTGACACAAGAGACGTTTACACTCTTCGCTACAGTGCATTTAATGCCTCGGGCAGTGCAAACGTCCTTTCATTTCAGCACATGTCAGGAAGATCTCACCAACTTCCACCAACTCACACGTGAGATCAGCCACGTATGCAACAAAAAGCGACTACATTATCCAATTATAAGCGGCATGCGGTTTCTCTGGTATACCGCACCATAACCCATACCGCATGTCGTTTTTTAACATACCCCTAAAAATAGGTAAAAATATATATCTCTACACTATAAGGGGGTATAATACCTATCCGCACTACCCACGAGCACACGTGGAATATGCGGACATGACACACACGAGCCCGGTCAGGTGTGTCAGATGCTCAGAACCAGCGTTGTCCGTTGGACTGAACCGCATCTCAGACACAAGGGAACCGCATTGCCTTCATTCTCTTCAAGCTTCAAATCCCTCCTGTCCGGTTCACAACCGCAGATGGTACATGATGTAACACTCTAATTATTATATTAAAGGTTTTCGTATAAATTACGAAAACAGACATGTACTTAGTGTTAAGTATCCTTAGAAAATTCGAGTTAATTAAAAACTTTCACAATTTCCAAGTACACCGTCTAACGTGACAAAATTCGTCGTTTAAAGATATCGATTTACAATGCGCGGAAGCGTGGATCTTTATAATGTTCGGTTCTTCGATGATGCTTGATCGTCTTCCGGCATCCAAAATGTACCTACATTTCATAAACATGAAATGCTTTAGTCATACAAGACATAAAACGCGTTTAAACGAGTTCGGGAAACAATTGATAACAAAAAAAACAAGTTTTCAACCTGACCTCCACCGTAAATTACGGTGGCACCGTAATTTACGGTGGCCACTGGTAGTACAGGTCCCTACCGTAAACCAGGAGGGATCCACCGTAGAATTTTTCAACTCCACCGTAAATTACGGTGGACACCGTAATTTACGGTGGCCCCTGCATCAGCAGGTCTGCAGCTAAAATTCAGCTATGCCAGTTTTTACGGAAACGGCCATAACTCCTTCGTTATTGATCCGTTTTACCCGATTCCTTTTCCTACGCGTCCGTAATTTAATCCTCCATCTTATGAGGTTAAAATCCGACATTCGACTTAACAAATTTTTAAGACTTCTAAGTCTTCGGCTTATTTCCCCTTTTTGCCAATTTTGACCCGTTTGTGATTTCACCATCAAACATGTTTATTTGGCCCTTATATCACATATATTTCTTCGACTTAATGTTGCCTATCACATTATATTTTAAATCGCCGGTTTAATTTCTCAAATTAAGCCCATTTTACTCGGATGTTTATTTTGACCCGTTAAGGGTATTTAAGCATTTTCAAGCCTAAAATGCTTTCGATTTCTTCTAGTATTCCATCACCACATTTCTTGCCCTATAATATCCCACCTCGACTACATTTAAGGTGAGTTTATTAAGGTGATCTTATGTAACCCAAATTTTACCTCTAAAATCAATATTTTACGGCAAAACTCAATAGTGTCGTTAGACTAAAAACAATAGCTCCTTCAACTTCTATACTTATTCTAAGTATTTATCTTGTCGCAAAACTCGTTTCCAAACAACCTTTAAAGGTTGTTTGTTCGATTTAGCCTACAAGGGCATTTTGGTCGATTTTGGTCCTTCTTTTACAATGAAGGGCTATCACCAATTATTCGACCAAATTAGTATTTTTGCATACATCATAAATAAGCATACCTGACTCGGGTCAACAAATAGACCCGATCTTAATACCTTGCTTTATATTCGCTAATTAAGAACGGTGCGAATATCCATTGGATATCTATTCCTGTAAGCATATGACTCGACAAGAGAATCGTTAGTCTATATAGTCAAAAGGTGTTATCTACGCCTTTTGACCCGTTTGGCCAAATTGGCCATTTATCTTGATTTTCTTGTTCCGTTCGATTACACGACGGAACATCATATTTCAATTGTTTAGACATCTCATTCATAATTTATATGATAAGAAAACATTCCACAATTTAAGACTAGTGTAAGTCATACTTACCTTGCATCCGAATTATGCTTTTTCCGCCATTCTTGCTTCGTTTGACCCGCTTCCTTTCCAAGCCTCCACCTAGCTTGTCAAGCGTCAAACTATCATCATAATTCGTAAGACGGTTATATTAGTCATCATTAATTATGACTATTCCATCTTACATATTTTCCATCACAATTACCATTCGATCTTATTAATGGTCGGTTTGACTATTTAAAAGTCAAATCGCCAATTAACACATATGATTGCACTATCAAGTTCACAAGACTCAATTAGGCACATTATCAACACTTAATTCTCATTTAGGCATTTTAACAAACACCTAGTGTGCATGATTTTACATAATTACTAACTAGTCCATAACTAGTTATCTTTACCAAGATTTACATCAAAAATCAAACCTCTATGTCTAGTGTTCATAAACAACATCTAGGTCTTGCATCCTATCTTTCAAATTTCACAATTAAACATTCAAATTCAAGTGTTCATCATTTTATCATGAAAACCCACTTAACATATATATGGGAAATCATCAAATCATTCAAATCTTAACATCATATGTATGCATTTCACTTAGGGTTTAGTTCCTAAGCATGTCTACATCACTAATTTAGCCATAGCTCCTCTAATCCATACATAGATTGCATCATGCAAGATTAATTATTTTTCACAACTTCATGAATGTTAGAAATTCGGCATACCTTACGATCCCCTTGACTTGGTGATCGTTTATTCATGTTTGATTGTGAATTTGAACTTCATTTTAACCTTCAATTTGATGATTATGTTAGATGTTAGGGTTTGGCTCCTTGGAGCTCCCCTGAACTCGATCCAGAACACACACTTGTGTGTGTGTTTTATTTTGTTATTAGTAAACAATCTTTCAAGTTATCCTACTTTAGCCCCTCGTGTTTGGTTAGTTATTAATTAGGTCACAACCTAATTATTTTTAACAATATTCTCACTTATTAACTAGGTTTAATATTCCTAGTTAACTTAGCGGGTTCGGGAATATTTATGACTAAGTTTATTTTAGGTCCCGTTAACTCGGGCCTTTTATCCATCTTATTCCCTTAAAAGCTTTTATTCACTTCTTATTTAATATTAGGATTAATTATTTAAATCCTAATATTTACCGGGTAAGTTTTACCACTAACGGTATTTTACCCATTTCTTAGTGCTAATGTGGTTTGATCACCAAACCCATTTTCGGGGTGTTACAAGTCTACCCCCCTTAAAGAGGTTTCGTCCTCGAAACCTGGCTTACATAGTTCATTGAGTTCTAAACTCAATGCGTTTGACTTGAGTAATCTCTTAAGCATTACTCATACTTTAACCAAGTGTTAGTATTACCAGAAAAATTATGGTAACAGAACCTCTACGTACCTCATACGACATAATGTGGCTTGAAATAACGTAATTCCGTTATTTCCACTAGTTTAGTTACTTAGCGCTATTCATCACTTCCATATATTATCGAATTCTTTATGGATCCGTTACTTTGACCCATTTAAAGGTCTTTAGTGAAATCTTTCACTTTTAGCAACAATTTCTTTTGTTTTAAAATTCATTTATTCGGTTCAGTTATACCGAATCCACCGCTTACAAGCAACCAAATTGCTTAAAGGACCTCAACCGGTCTCACTAACTAGACTTATTAGTCCAGTTACTTTTTACCCTTATTATTTGCTATGGTTTACCTTATAAGGTAACCATTTAAAAACTCGTTATCTTTTAGTTAAAAGTTTTCATGTATACTGACGCGTACGTCTTTCATGTGTAAGGCCTCGCGGGCCTTTACTTACTGCTTATAACCCTTAATCTTTATTGACTGAGTTGTAACTTGACCACTCAGTCTCGTTAGTCTTTTAACAGGTTTATCACGCACTTGTCTTATATTAACAAGCGTTTTGTATTCTTCACGACATTTTCTTAACCTTGAATAGTTTTGCGGCTAGCCTAATTTGACGCCGTCACTTCGTACCCCGTCACACGGGTATACTAATTTGCCATCTTCGGCCTTATGTGTGTCTAAGATTTTCTAAACCATCTCTTACTACTTATGTTTGTTAAAACATGGCTTTTAACTAAAAACTAAATTTTTAGTTTACATTTTCTCCTTGTCTTATATCTTTTTCTCATGTCTAGGAATTTCCGTTTTGAATTTTATTCCTGACCATTATTATTTTACACGGAGAATTGTAACCAGTTCCCCTTGCTTTACAATATTGACCCGTAGGTTTCTTCACTTAGCCTTATGGGCTATTTTTGATTAGACATTCACCTCTTTAAGGCGAAGTCCTTATAACTTCTTTCTAATCATGACCCGTGGGTCGTTTTGGTCCCGTAGACCTTTTGCTCTAATTAATACCTCGTAGGTTATGATGATCCCGTAGATCATCTTTTATTCGAGCCTTCTTTCAAATGTCTATACATTCATATACGCATACGGCGTTAAGGCACCATGTTTTTGCTTAACATCATTTATTATCGTTTTGATATTATCTTTGACCTTGACCGTAGTCTAAGGCTATATTCGTTTCTTTTCGGGCACATTTTCCGACTTTATGATTTCTCACGTCACTTATGCGTCGTTTTATCTTATACTCACCATTATCCAGTTTACATACATTCGTGTTTGATTATGTCCCATTGCCGGGCTCATTATTCTCTTGCATTTAACACTACCTTTATCTGGCTAGTGCTCATTTGTGCCATTCGGCGTTATATTGTATTCAACATGTTTGACCTATTAATGTGAAATCCATCACTTATAACAATCAACTTTATTCTTTATTCGACCCATTCGACTTCGAATAGTTGAACATATTTACTCACAATTTCTATATACGAGATTTTATAGTCATAACTCGTAATCCACGTTACTTTGATCTTTCAACCCGCGTTCACATCTCTTGGTTTACGCATGTGTTTAATTCTTACCCATCCACCGGGTGTTTTACCGAAATTGTTATTATTGCAACCCTCCCGGTATGAATTAAGACCTCGCTTCGGTTTTTATATTCTGACTTTATCTTTAAGTTCGACGTTTAACAAAAATGACCCGTTAAGAAACATATTTGCATTTTCCGGGTTCGAGTGTAAGTACACCCCTCCCAATGCATATCTAACTCATCTTACATGTTTACATTCTCCGGGTTCGAGTGTAAGTATCACTCCCTCCCAATATTTGTCTAAACAGTTTTTACATTCTTGATGTTCTCTGGGTTCGAGTGTAAGTACACTCCCTCCCAATACTTGATGTTTTCTGGGTTCGAGTGTAAGTACACTCCCTCCCAATACTTGATGTTTTCTGGGTTCGAGTGTAAGTACACTCCCTCCCAATACTTGATGTTTTCTGGGTTCGAGTGTAAGTACACTCCCTCCCAATACTTGATGTTTTCTGGGTTCGAGTGTAAGTACACTCCCTCCCAATACTTGATGTTTTCTGGGTTCGAGTGTAAGTACACTTCCTCCCAATACTTGTCTAAATCATTTTACATGCTTGTTTGTCCCTTCACTCGGGCTCATTATCCTAATGTAATACGCTCCCGTCACTTGGTTGTGCGTTTACATTATTATCAAATATTTTGCTTATCTGATTCATTTGGGTACTTTTTAATTAGTCCCATTCACCCTGCCCTTACTACATCGGATGTAAACGTGTCCGCCATAAAAAGTTCATGGTATCAGATGCCGTTACTTACTTGGCCAGAGTAAGCGATTAACACATGACACGCATGACCTTTTTACAGTTTTCACATCACGCCCTATGTAAGTAATACCTCTATCTGTTTTTCTTGGAAACAATATCCCGGATAGGTTTTCTATTCAGGTCTTTCCAAGTTTTCAATCTACATATGCAACTTTCAATCTCTACTTATCTGTTGCATATTACTACTTATGCAATGATTTAAAACGTGCACCTGATAATGCTTGCCCTAACGGGCTTCTCTTGCCATTAGCCTTGTTCGCGGTCGTTACGCAATTTAGTCCTTGATGGGCATGTTCCTCTTGTCATGCCTCGGACTGTTCCTCTATCACATCTTGCATTTGTTTAACCTTTGCCATATTTAAATGTAAGTGTCCTTCAATCAAGACATTCACAAGGTTAGTAATGTCAACTTTACTAAATGCCCGTATCATAGTACAAGGCTCTTGCACTATATGCGTCAACGCACGAAATGTTATTAACCACATCTATCATTTAATTTGGGGTAACGTGTATTACACGATAACCCTATGTGTTGTTTACAACACTTAACACACTAAACCATTAACATACATGTACTTACCGGATTTGCGATCAAGCCTCGAACCGAACACCAATCTTTGTTAAGAGCATAAGGTTTAAGTCCAAGCACGGTTTTCCCCACCATACTTGAATCTCTTAAACCAAGGCTCTGATACCAACTTGTAACACTCTAATTATTATATTAAAGGTTTTCGTATAAATTACGAAAACAGACATGTACTTAGTGTTAAGTATCCTTAGAAAATTCGAGTTAATTAAAAACTTTCACAATTTCCAAGTACACCGTCTAACGTGACAAAATTCGTCGTTTAAAGATATCGATTTACAATGCGCGGAAGCGTGGATCTTTATAGTGTTCGGTTCTTCGATGATGCTTGATCGTCTTCCGGCATCCAAAATGTACCTACATTTCATAAACATGAAATGCTTTAGTCATACAAGACATAAAACGCGTTTAAACGAGTTCGGGAAACAATTGATAACAAAAAAAACAAGTTTTCAACCTGACCTCCACCGTAAATTACGGTGGCACCGTAATTTACGGTGGCCACTGGTAGTACAGGTCCCTACCGTAAACCAGGAGGGATCCACCGTAGCATTTTTCAACTCCACCGTAAATTACGGTGGACACCGTAATTTACGGTGGCCCCTGCATCAGCAGGTCTGCAGCTAAAATTCAGCTATGCCAGTTTTTACGGAAACGGCCATAACTCCTTCGTTATTGATCCGTTTTACCCGATTCCTTTTCCTACGCGTCCGTAATTTAATCCTCCATCTTATGAGGTTAAAATCCGACATTCGACTTAACAAATTTTTAAGACTTCTAAGTCTTCGGCTTATTTCCCCTTTTTGCCAATTTTGACCCGTTTGTGATTTCACCATCAAACATGTTTATTTGGCCCTTATATCACATATATTTCTTCGACTTAATGTTTCCTATCACATTATATTTTAAATCGCCGGTTTAATTTCTCAAATTAAGCCCATTTTACTCGGATGTTTATTTTGACCCGTTAAGGGTATTTAAGCATTTTCAAGCCTAAAATGCTTTCGATTTCTTCTAGTATTCCATCACCACATTTCTTGCCCTATAATATCCCACCTCGACTACATTTAAGGTGAGTTTATTAAGGTGATCTTATGTAACCCAAATTTTACCTCTAAAATCAATATTTTACGGCAAAACTCAATAGTGTCGTTAGACTAAAAACAATAGCTCCTTCAACTTCTATACTTATTCTAAGTATTTATCTTGTCGCAAAACTCGTTTCCAAACAACCTTTAAAGGTTGTTTGTTCGATTTAGCCTACAAGGGCATTTTGGTCGATTTTGGTCCTTCTTTTACAATGAAGGGCTATCACCAATTATTCGACCAAATTAGTATTTTTGCATACATCATAAATAAGCATACCTGACTCGGGTCAACAAATAGACCCGATCTTAATACCTTGCTTTATATTCGCTAATTAAGAACGGTGCGAATATCCATTGGATATCTATTCCTGTAAGCATATGACTCGACAAGAGAATCGTTAGTCTATATAGTCAAAAGGTGTTATCTACGCCTTTTGACCCGTTTGGCCGAATTGACCATTTATCTTGATTTTCTTGTTCCGTTCGATTACACGACGGAACATCATATTTCAATTGTTTAGACATCTCATTCATAATTTATATGATAAGAAAACATTCCACAATTTAAGACTAGTGTAAGTCATACTTACCTTGCATCCGAATTATGCTTTTTCCGCCATTCTTGCTTCGTTTGACCCGCTTCCTTTCCAAGCCTCCACCTAGCTTGTCAAGCGTCAAACTATCATCATAATTCGTAAGACGGTTATATTAGTCATCATTAATTATGACTATTCCATCTTACATATTTTCCATCACAATTACCATTCGATCTTATTAATGGTCGGTTTGACTATTTAAAAGTCAAATCGCCAATTAACACATATGATTGCACTATCAAGTTCACAAGACTCAATTAGGCACATTATCAACACTTAATTCTCATTTAGGCATTTTAACAAACACCTAGTGTGCATGATTTTACATAATTACTAACTAGTCCATAACTAGTTATCTTTACCAAGATTTACATCAAAAATCAAACCTCTATGTCTAGTGTTCATAAACAACATCTAGGTCTTGCATCCTATCTTTCAAATTTCACAATTAAACATTCAAATTCAAGTGTTCATCATTTTATCATGAAAACCCACTTAACATATATATGGGAAATCATCAAATCATTCAAATCTTAACATCATATGTATGCATTTCACTTAGGGTTTAGTTCCTAAGCATGTCTACATCACTAATTTAGCCATAGCTCCTCTAATCCATACATAGATTGCATCATGCAAGATTAATTATTTTTCACAACTTCATGAATGTTAGAAATTCGGCATACCTTACGATCCCCTTGACTTGGTGATCGTTTATTCATGTTTGATTGTGAATTTGAACTTCATTTTAACCTTCAATTTGATGATTATGTTAGATGTTAGGGTTTGGCTCCTTGGAGCTCCCCTGAACTCGATCCAGAACACACACTTGTGTGTGTGTTTTATTTTGTTATTAGTAAACAATCTTTCAAGTTATCCTACTTTAGCCCCTCGTGTTTGGTTAGTTATTAATTAGGTCACAACCTAATTATTTTTAACAATATTCTCACTTATTAACTAGGTTTAATATTCCTAGTTAACTTAGCGGGTTCGGGAATATTTATGACTAAGTTTATTTTAGGTCCCGTTAACTCGGGCCTTTTATCCATCTTATTCCCTTAAAAGCTTTTATTCACTTCTTATTTAATATTAGGATTAATTATTTAAATCCTAATATTTACCGGGTAAGTTTTACCACTAACGGTATTTTACCCATTTCTTAGTGCTAATGTGGTTTGATCACCAAACCCATTTTCGGGGTGTTACACATGAACACCTTCTTTAACAAAAGGAAGGAAGGGAATGCACGCGAACGCACATCAGCAACCCTGTCTCCTGAACCTTCAAGAGCTACATCCGAGCCACACCCGCTTCGAGCAAATGTGGTAATGCAAAACCACAGACACTCACGAGGAGCTACGGACATAACCATAGCTTCCGCAGAGTGGTTGCTACGGAAGAGCCAAGCTCACTCCACATCACCGAGCAATGCCACTGCAAGGCAAACTCGGTATTGGAGCGGGAAGGTAAGTGGTTCCAAAACGAACGCAGATAAGCGCTCTAACCGAGCCCTCGTCGAACAACAAGCGTCCGAACAGCGGTAACAAGTCTGCTTATGACTTTGTTTGCCCGACTATGGGCCGCATAGAATAAACAATGGTGGGCATACCCTTGCCTATGACCATGTTTATTTACCCATAGTACGAATATACATTGTTCGACCAAACATGGCCAACAATGACGCAACGAGGTAACCGCAAAGAACGTGCGGTTACTAGAGAGCTATGACGACAAACACGAAAACCCAACAAAAAAGGGATCGTCGTCTCATAATTAGATGCTGAACATAGAGCTTGAGCAAAGCACTTGTAAGCATCAACAACTTTTGATCCCAGTCTCAAAGATTGGTCCAAAAGTTTCTTTTCTTCTTCATGCACCAATTCAACAATTGGTATGAAGAAAAGACCACCTTTAAAGGATGGGAAACCTCCACATACCTTCAAACCACCATCTCAGAGGTTGGTTCGAAGTTTGTGCAGCATTAGTAACAAGGTCTCCAAGAGACCTTCGGCACAACAACAGGTGGCAAGCCACCCGGTGACATAAATCGGCTGAGAATCTCGCATCAGACGAAGATTCCTTCACCGATACGGAAGAGGCGTCAGATGACCCTTCCAGACCTCCAGCTTGATTTACATACAGAAAAGACCACACATGGTCTAGGATCTTCTCCAGACTCCAAACTACCTTCCAAACACCATAGTCCAGTACTCCTCCCACATACAACTTGTATGTGGCAGCAACACTAGACTGGGGGGACTTGAAGGGGTATGGTCCCAGATCTCGCGTCAGCATCGACCGCGAGTGACCATTACCCTTATCAAAACCCCCACTAGCTAACAACCTACTTGTGCCCATGCGGAACGCGTCGGCACAAGGGTTGAATCCAATCTATCTAGTAACGAAGGAGGACTTACATGGAACATGAGAACGGTAGAGTGATGCGACATAGCATCACATCTGGTGTATGAAAACGAAAGTGTTCACAGCGATGCGGCCTCGCACCGCATCCAGCGAACACTTCTATCAATACAAAGAAAGCCTTACCTTAGGCACAGAAGGAGATGAACGTAACGATGCGGTTGACACCGCTCCATACGGGCATTTTCGTCACGACAAGGGATGCAGACAAGACGACGATGCGGCTAGCACCGCATCTCGCGTATTCCTTGATCACAAGTAGGAGACGCGGTAACTTCAGATGTTACCGCACGTAGCGATGCGGCTTGAACCGCACCCTATGCATTCAACAAGTGGGACTGACACCACAGTGCAAGTGGCACCAATGGCAGTTTCCTGTCAGAGCTACGTAAGCAATGGACTGACGTGGCATAACCTCCATAACCGACAAGCCTGACACACCTGCAAAGGTGCAGCACGTCGTCAGTCCATCCATCATCATCCTCCTTCACTCCTCGGCTATAAATACCAACCCCAAACCAGGTTTGAGGTATCTCTTCACAACTCTCTCACTACTACTACTATCTTACTTTGCTTCCCAAGCAAACTACTGATTCTCACGCCGGAGAGTGGTAACAAGGAGCACCCCCCACCCCATCCTCCTTGTTACGAGTCACGGCTTGTTTCCTTGTGCAGGAGATCAACCACCGGTGATCCAGCCAGCGATCCTCGAGAGGAAGGGATTAACCCTTCTTGACGAGACCAGTGTGTTAACCCTGCCCGGTTAACCATTGTTTCATCAGTATCCGACAAATTTGAAGATCTTGAAGTGGATTTCGAAGTGATTACAGTGGCAGCCATTCGCAATCCTCTTCACCGGAACCCTAACTTAACCCAGCCACCATCGTTCAACACCACCTTTCACTGGAACCCTAACTTCATCTTCGGCACTGGCAAAGAGAGAGGGGGGGAAGAGAGAGATAGAGAATCAGAGCACTCACATCAATGACATCAAAATATGTGTGTGGTGTTTTTAAAATATAAAGAGTATAAAAAGTGGTTGTGAGTGAAGGAGAGAGAAAATGTTACTGTTCATCTGTATATTTGGGGGATACTGTTCACCCCCTATAATTTTTTAATATATTTTGAAAGTGGTTGTGAGTGGAGAAGAGAGAAAATGTAATGATAAAGGTATAAAAAATATTATTTAATTGAAAAGGAGAGAGAAAATGTAGTGTTTTTTAGTGTAATTTAGGGTGAAAATATGATGGGTTGGATGTGAATGCTCTCAGGGGTAGGAATGGGGTGGGTAGGTTTTATATTTTGTTTTTGGTTTTTGTCCTTTAAATAAGTAAAAAGACTAAATTACCCACGTGTGATAAGATTTAACAGAAAAATTTAACTGGGTTAGGCTCAAAGGACGTAACTTGCAACAAAATTCCCTATAAAGGACAAAACTTGTCAAAATTCGTTAAAAAGAACACCGCCTGAAAAGTGGTATATAGATAAAAGACAAACTTGTAATTTTTTCTTTATTTTTTTCCAAAGGAAAAGGAAAGGAAATCTTGAAAAATGGAAAAAAAAAAAAAAAAAAAGACCATGGTTGTCATGGTTTAATCCATGCGAACCATGGTGGATCAGGCAAAGGGTGATGTAGCATTCCATTTATATTCCTACGTGACGAATTATGTCCCAACCATAACTCACACAACAGCGTGTATCCCTCATTTAATGCTATAGTCATGAGTCATACACGTCTCATAATATAACAGAAGTTAGTTGTATTGTAAAATTAAAGGCTTTTTAAAATTTTCCTTTACAATTGAAAATTTTGGAAATGAAAAGACATGATCAAGGAGCCTGGGCCCCTGGCCCACGCCCTATATCCCACCCATGCATTCAACCTTTCTCTTCATTGTGGTGGTTGTCTGTTGATGATTTGCCGCCAAGCCCACACGGTGTTCCTAATGAGCCAACTTTAAGTTTCAACATTCAGTTTTACTCGGCTTCGTAAATGGGCCTGGCTGGCTTCACTTTAATATTAGCCTTTTATACATTATTCTTTTGTTTCAACTATTTATTTAATTATCACTTTTTTAATTTTAATATTTGGGACAGATGAACATCTATTTTAGATGTTTATTACCTATTACCTTATATTTAAACACAATGGCCGGTAACAGTGTTTTGTTCACATTTGTTGAGGTGGTGTTTAAACACAATGGCCGGGAAGGCGGGAACAATGTTTTGTTCACATTTGTTGAGGTGGCGGCACCAAAGTACTTTTTTTTGGTTTTTTCCGCTTACAAAGTGGATACATAAGAAATTGAAAACAGATTGTTACATAAATTAAGAAAGTGGTGTGATGGAAAATTCAAATAATTTTTTTTTCTTTTCTCGCTTACAAAGTGGATACATAAGAATTTGGAAACAGATTGTTGCATAAATTAAAAAAGTGGTATATAGATAAAAGACAAAACTTGTAATTTTTTCTTTATTTTTTTCCAAAGGAAAAGGAAAGGAAATCTTGAAAAATGGAAAAAAAAAAAAAGACCATGGTTGTCATAGTTTAATCCATGCGAAC
Organism: Helianthus annuus; assembly: GCF_002127325.2. Lineage (NCBI taxonomy): Eukaryota > Viridiplantae > Streptophyta > Magnoliopsida > Asterales > Asteraceae > Helianthus > Helianthus annuus. Next base: position 145,145,709 of record NC_035446.2, on the reverse strand, counting down.
CATGGTGGATCAGGCAAGGGGTGATATAGCATTCCATTTATATTCCTACGTGGCGAATTATGTCCCAACCATGACCCACACACCAGCGTGTATCCCTCGTTTAATGCTATAGTCATGAGTCATACACGTCTCATAATATAACAGAAGTTAGTTGTATTGTAAAATTAAAGGCTTTTTAAAATTTTCCTTTACAATTGAAAATTTTGAAAATGAAAAGACATGATCAAGGAGCCTGGGCCCCTGGCCCACGCCCTATATCCCACCCATGCATTCAACCTTTCTCTTCATTGTGGTGGTTGTCTGTTGATGATTTGCCGCCAAGCCCACACGGTGTTCCTAATGAGCCAACTTTAAGTTTCAACATTCAGTTTTACTCGGCTTCGTAAATGGGCCTGGCTGGCTTCACTTTAATATTAGCCTTTTATACATTATTCTTTTGTTTCAACTATTTATTTAATTATCACTTTTTTAATTTTAATATTTGGGACAGATGAACATCTATTTTAGATGTTTATTACCTATTACCTTATATTTAAACACAATGGCCGGTAACAGTGTTTTGTTCACATTTGTTGAGGTGGTGTTTAAACACAATGGCCGGGAAGGCGGGAACAATGTTTTGTTCACATTTGTTGAGGTGGCGGCACCAAAGTACTTTTTTTTGGTTTTTTCCGCTTACAAAGTGGATACATAAGAAATTGAAAACAGATTGTTACATAAATTAAGAAAGTGGTGTGATGGAAAATTCAAATAATTTTTTTTTCTTTTCTCGCTTACAAAGTGGATACATAAGAATTTGGAAACAGATTGTTGCATAAATTAAAAAAGTGGTGTGGTGGAAAAGCCAAGTTTTTGTTTTTGTTTTGTTTTGTTTTGTTTTTTTTTTTTTTTTTGCTTTTCTCGCTTGCAAAGTGGATACATAAGAATTTGGAAACAAATTGTTACATAAATTAAGAAAGTGGTGTGGTGGAAAAGCCTTAGGGGCTGTTTGGCAACATCTGAACCAATAAGTGCTGAATGAATAAGATGTCTGAATGGGTAAAAGGCTCTGAACCATTAAGTGCTAAACCAGTAAAATGTTGTTTGGTTGCACCTCTGAATGACTATGTAAAATGACATTTTTACCCCTCTAAACACACACAAAAAAAACTACTTAATACAAACCATACCATTAAACCATTACGAAGAAAAAATTAAACCAAATTACAACATCACAATATCATATCATTAAACTATTACAACATCACAATATGATCAGTTTCAACTTAACCCTAAAACTATTGTAAATAATCTAACCAAATGTTGAGCAAGCATTGAAATCATCTGTCATTGTGCCTTGTACAATGTACCTTCAAAATCAAAATATGCAGCTTCAAAATCAGAATGTATAACTCGACTACAACTATAACATACAAATTATAACTTTAGAATGTGGAGGAGGGCGGTGGCGCTGTGGAGGAGGGTGCCGGTGCTGTAGAGGAGAGGCTGTGGAGGATGGCGGAGGAGGGTGCCGAGGCTGTGGAGGAGGGCAACGACGCTGTGGAGGAGGGTGCCGGTGCTGTGGAGGAGTGTCTGAGATCTGTGGATGAGAGGAGTGGAGAGGAATGGGTTTGTGGAAGAAGATGCATTGTTTTGTTAGGGCACAAGGGCAGGCTTGTCAAAAATTCCATTCAGATCTCAAAAATAGCTAAACCATTCAGATCTGAATGGTTTCATTAAGAGGTTGTTATTTGGTGAACCAAACACCCATACATCTGACTAATTCAGAGGCTTGCCTCTTAATGGAGTCATTCAGATGTAAACAAACAACCCCTTAGGCTCTTAAACTGCTAGACCCAGGCTCGAGTCCCGCGTGGATTAAATGTCTTCTTATTTGTTTCTTTGTTAAATTAGGTGTGTCTAACTAGAACCCTTAACTTTAATAATTTATGTTACTACCCTTACACTTTAAAACTTACTATAGAGTTCTCAAAATTTGATAATGTTTTTTTTTTTTTCCATTTTCCCTTTGGTTTTATTTACATTTTACAAACTTTAATAAAGTTATGAATACCCTAAGGTTGCTCGGTATGGGCCTCCCATCCGCCTGGCGCCGCCATGTCACCACCATCGTCCCACGCCGCCCCACCTCCGTCCCGTCCTCCCTGTCCGAGTTGTGCCGTTTGCGACGGACCAAACAGGTGGGCCTCCCCCTCCGCGACGCCAGTCCTCCCACGCCGCCCCCTCCGTCTTCATCCCGTCACCGGCTTCCCCCAGTCACCATACCCACCAGCCTAATGAGTCAAATCGATAATGAAAAGTATTACAACGCGCGTTAAAGGACTCTTGCTTTTAAATGGTCAAACACGGTTCAAACCCTATTTGAAATTATTTACTTTCTTTGTTTTTTTTTTTTTTTTTTTTTTAGTTATGAAAAGAGCAAACTTTTGGTTTGCGATTTAACGTTATGTTATGCCGGCGCAACAAGCGGCCGACAAAAAAACTAGTTTTTTTTAAATACAATGTTACCTCTTTATTTATCAAATAAAAATAAATTTAAAATAACACCCCACAACCCATTGTTCTTCACTCTTCCTCATTTTTTAATATTCTTTTTCGATCACCGTCCTCCTACCACCGATCATTGATCATTTCATCAATTTTGTAGATATCCTGTTGATATGAATTGTCATTGATCAAAATCCGACAACGAAGTTTATTAATTTAAAAATGCAATTTCAAATTTTCATGAAACATTTTGGAATTTGTAAACACTTCATCAACAAAATTCCCTTATTGTCATATGCTATATTCGTACTCTGAAAAAATCGATATCTAAACAAACATTTAGTCATCCCTGATCTAAAGTTGTTAAAAGTTTTTGTGTATTTTTTGTTTAATTAAGATTTTTGTTTAAAATTAATATATTTAAGCATTAAAAATAGAGAAAAATGCAATTTGCGTCCCTGTGGTATGTCCTAAACATCAACCTGAGCCCCTAAATTAAATTTTTGGATGTTTGAGCCCCTGACCTTATAAATTCATAACACTTTGAGTCCATGCCGTCAGTTTGACTGTTTGAGACAGGGGTAAGACCGTCTTTTGACATATATTAATAACACTTTGCGTCCCTATGGTATGAGTGAAATATCAGCCTGAGCCCCTAAATTCATTTTTTGCTTTTTTTCTTAAGAAATCTAATAATTCAAATTAAATTAACTCTTTTATTTTTTAAAAAATGCAATCTAATAATTAACTCTTTTTAAATAAATGCAATATAATAATTAAACTAGGTTGTTGCCCGATGCCGCGCGTTGCGGCGGCGTCAACTAAGTTGTTTATAGCTGGCGGAATTATAAGCATTAATACATACATTGCATATTTATAGGATTTAAGCGAGAATGCTACAAATTTCATGTTTCGTGTACATTCCTTAGTTCGGCACTAAAGTTGTCACAAAAAGCCATCTTCTTGTCTTGTTTTCTCCATATGAGCCAAGACCTGTATGTATTCCTGTACTTCAACAACTTCCATTTGTTGCTCCTCCTTTTATCCACAGGTGACCTAGGCTTTTCAATATTCCTAAAGATTGTTGTAGCACTCCAAAATGTTTTGCAGTTTTCCAAAAGAAGGTTGTTGTCTTCTTACATGTGATATGTTGGGTGCTTTGCTTGAAACAACAATATCGCTCTATTGATGGGTTACACTCATGGTAGTTGAAAATCTTATCAGTTGGTTTTAGACAACCCTCTTTTTCCTTTTTTAGGTTTAGGGCCAGATTCAATTCAGGCAGACCCAAGTACACTTTAGGTTGCACCGTTTGTCAAGAACATACAGTAAAGTTTCACAAAGAGTATGTTAACAAAATAACTCATTCAGAATCTAACCTCAGAAATAATGTAATGGGCTTTAGACAATCAATCCTAGCTGCTTGAAAAAAAGGAAAAAATTTAAAAAGTTATTCTAGAGTAACAGACCCTAACTAACAACACACAAACCGGCAAAAAAAATTCCAATTACTAAAACTAAATATCATGAAAAAAGTAAATTTTATTCAAGACCAAAACGTGGATCTGAAACTAATGTTGAAACAAAATCAAACCAGAAATGTATTTACAGATTCAACTAAATAACCTATATATACTAAATAGTTTAGCGTTTATTCGAAAACAAAAAGCTGCCCCTATAGACCAAAGTCGCCACAAATCCCAACAGTTTGTCTATGCTCTATTATTCGCATACAGAACGAAAAATATATAACATTTAGGAAGTAAAAATAGGCACGCGACCAAACCCAATACTTAAACATCATTACCTACAAAATGGAAAAAAATGTAGGTAAAACATAAGTGAAAAAGATGCCCCTGATTTGCAGACCCTAACTAACAACATCAAGCGACCAACTTAAGGTGTGATTATGGTGTCAGCCTGACGGGATTTGTTTGCCTATATTGTCAAACAGCCTCATCTTTAGTTAAGTTAAGAACGTATGCATGATATCATGACCTTTAATTATAAAAAGTGAAGCTTCCTCGCATACGTAAACCTTCCTCCTCTCATGCCTTTTTAAACCAAGAACGCATCTATTGATCGGAAATGTCCTAGTGGGTTAATGTTATAGGTTTCAAAATCATGTGTACATTTAAGCACATTAAATAAAAAAAGATAAAGGTAAGTGTGAATACGTAGCGCTTTGGGGTGGAAGGTTGTCTATTAGAGGTTTCAATATTATATGCTCATCAAAGCGCATTTGTTTTTTTTTTTTAAAGATGAATGTAAATAAACGCGCCTCACGTATAAGCTTATCAAGTAGGAGAAAAAAAAAAGATAAACACGCCTCAGCTTTTGAGAGCTAAATACCTTAGAGCGGCTCACGCCTTTTTAATCCAAGAACATATGTGTGGATTGGAAATGTCCTAAGAATAGAAGATTTTGGAAGCAAGTGTATATAATAGGTTTCAATACTATGTCCTCTTTTAAGCATATCGAATAGGAGAAAAAAAAAAGATAATTATAAGTAAATGTAAGCAAACACACCTCACGCTTAAGCATATTGAATAGGAGAAAAAAAACATAAATGTGCCTCACGTTTCTTTAAACGCATAACATATATTGATTGGAAGTGTCTTAAGAACAGAAATATTATGTACATCTAAGCACATCAGATGAAAAAAAGATAAGTGTAAGTAGTTTATAGCGGACTTTGAGTTGTTTAAGGTCAATGGAGTGGACTGTTATCTTTAAAAGTCAAACTTTCAGCTCAATGTCGAGCACATGGGATTTGCCTATCCCTATTTTAGAAAGCAAATTAGATATTTTTAACGATGAATTAATTTCAGTGAGAACACGCATATCCAGACATATAATCTATTTATTTTTCAAACAATATATCATCAGTCATGCATTTAGACTACACACTTTACTTTACCATGGATAATACATTGAAGATCAGATTACAAATATGGTTTTAATCAAACAACAATCGTCGAAATTCCTAAACAGACTTACACATAATAATGCAAATATTATAAAACAATCCAGCAAATTGTTGTTCATACCTAATGATAATCTCTTATAGGTGCAAAATCTTCATTAATACATTAGCCTAAACCCTAACAAACATGAATTGGGGAAAGCAATTATACAAACACCTGGCCTGCACAACAATTACACAGGAAAAAACATTTTAGGAGCCAAATTTGAGCCATATTGCTGGGTGTATTAACTGTACAACAAACATACAAACAGCAGCAACAAAAATAGGCATTTTGCAACAGCAGACACCAACCTACCTTCAAAACCCTAGACCCTTAATCAACGTATCTTCTAATTTCTTGACCAAAATAAAGAAAAAATCCGTACCTATTTATCTCTGTTCCCCTATGAATAAGAGAAGATATAGAAAGCTTGACCCATCGCTGAAATCCATTGAATCCTAGCTCCCAAGTCACCGTTGATTCCTCGCTTTACTAAACCCTCAGATTGCTCGATCTACCTATGCAACACCTCATCATCGCTCGATTAGATTCTTCTCCCAAGTCACCGTTGATTCCTCATCATCGCTCGATTGGGGATGCCAGAAAAACGACGAAACTACCTCAGGCCGACTTCCTCCCTGTTGTCAGAAATCACAGGCCGCTGCTCATGTGAAGCAATCGCCAACAGGGAGCTAGAATAAGGATAGAGAGAGAGCGAAGGAGAACCATCGATCTTGGCATATGAGATGTAAAGATGGTGATTGAGAAAACTTGAAGGGTGTATGCTGGACAACTAAAACACCACCGACCTTTATCTTTAAGATTATATAAATGTATCATATATATATATCAAAGATCCACAAGCAATTGGGTTATATTCATTCATAATAAAATTCTCGATAACAAAAGACCGTAACTTACAGACTCGATAACAAAAGACCGAAACATACAATACAGAGACAAAACGTCAAAGATCCACAAGCAATTGTGGATCTTTACTGACGGGTGCACTTCGGAATGTAGCAAATATGAATGAATATAACCCAAGTGGTAGATATGAAATTCCAGAGCTCGCTAATTACATATCTGCCACTGGGGTTGTATTCATTCATATGAATGAATATAACCCAAGTGGTAGATATGAAATTCCAGAGCTCGCTAATTACATATCTGCCATTGGGGTTGTATTCATTCATATGAATGAATATAACCCAAGTGGTAGATATGAAATTCCAGAGCTCGCTAATAACGTATCTGCCACTGGGGTTGTATTCATTCATATCAATCACTTCCTTATGTGCACCGCGCCATTTTCTAGGAGGTTGTCAAGTGTTCTCGCCTTCGTAGTTGGTGTTTTGCGTATTATCTTTACGTCCGCAGCCATTATGTACAACAAAACACATTCATATGAGGAACACATTCAATCCAAAACTGATCCAATATAAACACATTCAAATGAGGAACACATCAATCTGAAACTGATCCAATATAAACACATTCAAATGAGGAACAATGTATTCACAATCTGATCCAATATAAACACATTGGGTTTAAATAACTACACAAGAATCAACACCAAAACACATTCAAAAACCTCTGTTTTGAATTTAGTACCGTATTCATAACCAAAATACATTCAAACAAAAATCAAACAAAACCACAAGAATCAAACAAGAATCAAACAAAACCACAAGAATCAAAAACCTACAAGTACCCACAAGAATCAAACAAAACCAAACCTTTTGATACCAAAACACAACCATTTAGTACCCTCTGTTTTGATACCCGAGACAAAAACCCACAAGAATCAAACAAAACCAAACCTTTGTTTTGATATCCGAGACAAAACCGACAAGAATCATGTTATCTATGTGATTTAGGTTTGTGATTTACCGTATAGAAGATAACCCTCTGTTAACCCTCTGTTTTGATACCCGAGACAAAAACCCACAAGAATCAAACAAAACCAAACCTTTGTTTTGATATCCGAGACAAAAACCCACAAGAATCATGTTATCGATGCGATTTAGGTATGTGATTTTACCTTGGATTGTTATCGATGAAGATGATGAAGCTGATGAATCTGATAAAGATGATGATGATGAAGATGATGAAGATGTATTGTTCGGAAGATGCAGATGATGATGGTGATAATCGGTGTTGGGAGATGGGAGAGATTTGATTGAGAAGTGTGATGAAACTGTTCGAATCATGATGAACTGAGATTAAGTATAGAAGATGTTAAGGCTCAAGGGCATAAGGGACTTTTCACAACTGTCAAACGGTCAAACTGACGGAACACTGACGGCAGGGACTCAAACTGTTATGAATTTATAAGGTCGGGGGCTCAAACATCCAAAAATTTAATTTAGGGGCTCAGGTTAATGTTTGGGACATACCACAGGGACGCAAATTGCATTTTTCTCTTAAAAATATCTTAATGCTAAATAAAGTCGCGTTAATACTTAATTAAATTTGTGCAATAATTGAATTAGGAAAAAATCTTATCATTCATATTTGATAGAAATCTTCTTAATATTTAGGTAAACTTTGAGGCAAAAAACGACACTTGCAACCGCATGGTCTTGCATCCTCCTCATGAAAGTCAATCCAAATTGCATATCGAAGTTTAATCAACTTTGTAACGCTATGCGGTATGGTGACCATCCTCACTTGGAGGATGATCCGTCACGTAAGCGTCACGTTATAGTTTTTTTAGGATGATCCAACACACTAAAACACTGGAAATGGGAGGATGATCCTACCCCACAAGTTTACTTTTTTTTAATTCCTCTACTTTTTTTAACATTTATCAAATAAGATAGAAAAATAAATTCATTAATATTAAAAAACATTACATGAGTTAAAAAAACATAAGCTTAAAGAAAATCCTAAGAACTTAGAAAATATTAAAAAAATTACTAGTCTTCATCCGGCATGTGGTCGTTAGGTTCGTTTTGTGCGTTGTTCCAAATGTACTCCACCAAGTCCGCTTGTAGGTTTTGATATATGTACTCGTTACGTAGAGAGAACATTTTAAATTTTGTTGTTCCAAACTAACTGGAACAGAATTTCCGTTAGACGCGTCTTCGTCATACTCACATATCGCTCTACCTTCATCTTCAATGATCATGTTATTAAAAAACATTACATAAGTTAAAAAAACATAAGCTTACAAAAATCCTAAGAACTTAGAAAATATTAAAAAAATTACTAGTCTTCATCCGGCATGTGGTCGTCAGGTTCGTTTTGTGCGTTGTTCCAAATGTACTCCACCAAGTCCTCTTGTAGGTTTTGATATGTGTACTCGTTACGTAGAGAGAATTCCCGTTAGACCCGTTTTCGTCATACTCACATATCGCTCTATCTTCGTCTTCAATGATCATGTTATGAAGCAAGATACAAGCGTACATAATGTGTCATAACCTCTTTGGTGTAGTAGAACGTGCTGGATGTTCAATGATATGCCATTTTTTTGTAGAACCCCAAAACACCGTTCAATATCTTTTCTCGCACCCTCTTGATACTTCGCAAATTTCTTTCTTTTATCGTCTGTCGGGTGCGGAATAGTTTTAACGATTGTCGAGTACGTTGGGTATATTCCATCCGCAAGGTAGTAACCCTGCATGTCTTCCACCCCCGAAACCGTAAAACTTGTGTCTAGACCTGTTCTCGCCACTACATCGTCAAATATCTGTGACTGGTATATGATGTTAAGGTCATTAAGCGAACCAGGTAGACCAAAAAAAGCATGCCAGATCCAGAGATCCTGTGACGCGACAGCCTCTAGAATTATAGTGGGATGACCATGATCTCCCCGAGTATACTGACCTTGCCAAGCAGTAGGGCAGTTCTGCCACGACCAGTGCATGCAATCAATGCTCCCGAGCATTCCTAGAAAACCATGTCTTTGTTTGTGTGCTTGATATAATTTTTGAACGTCATTTGCGTTTGGTTTCCGCAGGTATTTCTTGCTACATAATTTGACGACCCATTCGCAAAACCTGTGCAAACATTCACGTGCGGTTCTTTCGGACATCCTTAAATACTCGTCCAACGCATCGGATGCGTACCTATATGCCAGTTGGCGAATGACCGACGTACATTTTTGTAAAGTAGTGAATCCCCTTTGCCCCCTAGCGTCGTATCGCAGTGTGAAAAACGGATCGGATTGTGCCAAGTCGTCCGCGATACGTAAAAAAAGTCGACGACTCGTTCGGAACCGACGACGAAACATCTCGTCCGTGTACACAGGTTCGTAGGCAAAATAATCGGCCACTAGTTTATCATGGGCGGCTATATATTAAATACGAAAAATAAATTAAATTCATTATTAAATTTAAATAAACATACTCTAAAAAAATTAAATTACCTTCTTTGTCTCGGTTTAATTTGGCTCTCCTAGTTTGTCGTTGTGACGACGCTTCAGACTCTTCATCTGCCTCCATGAACATCTGAGCCGCGTGCATAATGACGTTTGCGAAAAATGCTTCGTTCTCACCCGAAGATGACGAATACCACGTTGAAGAAGAAGATGAAGACATGACTAATTTTTATAAAAAAGTATGAAAGTTGAGAGAGAGATGGGGTTGAAGTGGGTAAAAAATGAGGTTTTGGGGTTGTATTAATAAAAAAAAAATTAATGAAATTTTGGGTTTAAAAAAAAAACCCTCAACCAGCCGTTGCCCTTTATAGTTGTTGCCCCCTTTCTTTTGTCCTTTTATGGTCCGTCACCAACGTCTCCAGCTGGACGGAGAGGACGACAACAAGGGGGAGGGGGGGATGGTGTTTCTACCGGCACCGTTCCGGGACGAAACAGGGATGTTCCCCATACCATGCAGCCTAATGCTTATTATTGAGGTAGCGGAATTAGGTTATTCACTTCCAAAATTATCGTCTATGGTTATATCGATTTTCTCATTGATGATTGTTGATGAACCCTCGAGATTCTTTTAAAATCACTAAACTAATATGTTTTTCAAGCATATTTTAGTTATCTCAACGTCTAGTAAAGGAAGCATGAGAACCAAATTGATTTACTACTTTTTTACATACTATAATAGTATAGTACATTTGTTAAATTGAGTAAGATTAAAATTAAGAGTTAATTGCTCGGATGGTTCCTGTGGTTTCACGTTTTTTCACGTTTAGTCTCTGCCTTTTGAAAATAGCAGGTATGCTTCCTATGGTTTGTCAATCGGATAGTCTCCTGACATTTGCACATCTACTCAGGGGACTATCCGAGTAACAAAATAACAAACCATAGAAAGCATATACCTGCTATTTTCAAAAAGTGGAGACTAACGTGAAATCACAGGGATCACCCGGGCTATTAACTCTTAAAATTACTTTACTATTATATCATAGAACTTGAGTAAGATTAAAACTACTATTATATCATACAACTTGAGAATGAATGCAAAATGGAAATTCAAATACGTTTGCAAAAGTCAACCCATGTGGAAAGACAACCCATCTCGATCGTCATAAATGTTTACTCAAGTTGTGTTCACATTCATAAATGTTTACTCAAGTTGTGCACGCAATCAGGCATTCACCTCTATTAATACCGACTAGTGGTTATCCCCGTGTGTTAGGCGAGAATTCAATTGATATCCACTCGGTAACAACCAAAGTAGATAAAGAAGGAATACTGTGATATCTGTACTGGTACCGATAATGTTCGAATGACATAAAGTTTTCGCGGTCTCGGTATGATGTTTGCACTAAATATAGCTTACAATACCAATACCAAAAAGACACTCTATTGGAATCCAACTCTATTTTCAATGAAATTTATACCATAAACCATAAAAAACGAATAGTGATACCGATATCAAAGTAGTTCGGACGGTACCGGTTCAGTTTGCCACAGTAAAAAAAAACCAAATATCAATTACATTTGACCCGTTCGATTTTGAATAAAACAAAACTTTAACAAGCCGTAGATAAAAATAAACATGTTGCGATGGTATATTCGAAATTCTAGAAGAACGAAAAGGGTTGACGGCCAACAATATAACCCGAATATAGTACATGTCAAAAACAAACAAGCATAACCTCTAAGAAAGATTGACACAACCACATAAATCAACCATAAAACCAATTCATAACATGCAAACATATACATCATAAAATCCTGCAATAAAGTTTTACTTTAAGTTTAAACAAAATCACATAAGTAAATAAAACCATAAAATCAATCCAAACATCAAATCATTGCAATCTAAACGACTTAAAGAGTTTAGTCGGATATATTAAAGTAGAAATCAAACAATTGAAAGTAAAACATGTTTAAAGTATAAAAATTTGAAGTACTCAAACCAAGTAGCAAGCACAAAGCCAACCGAATGATTCAGTCTTCAATATTCAATCTCCTTTAGCTTATTTGATCTTCAATAACTTCCCTCTTTGCGTTCCGGGACTTTTACAACCTCTAAAATCATATCATAATGTCAATGTATCCTCTTCCAATGTTCACCATGACCTTAACTTATATAGGCCTCGAATTAGGGTTTCTCGTACATTGTGTTCCCGAGTTTACTAACAGAAGGAAGTGTTAGCCAATGTAGGGCTAGCCCACTTGGTAAAGGCATTGCCTTTTAGAGGAGAGGTCTCAGGTTCAAATATGGGCATAGACGATTAGTTTATGATTATTGGTGTAATAGGGTAAGAGTAAGCGTTGCCAATTAAGAAAAAAAAAAGGAGTGGAAAATATTTTGCTAGAGAGTCTTTTAAATAGATGAAAGTGGAATGAAAATTTTTCTTCGTAACTTTCCTTCCATAATGTAAAGAAGTGGAAAGAAATTGAAGAAAGATAAATATAAGGTTTTATCATTTACTATTTTACCCTAGGGCTGTTCACGAGCTAAACTGAGCCAAGTCAAGGCAAGCTCGGGCTTGGATCGATTATAAACTGAGCTGGCTCGGCTTTGAAACCGAGCTGGAAATCTAAGCTCGGGCTCAGCTTTAATCATGCTAAATGTTTAATGTTTAATAAATGCGTTAGTATGATTGTGAAATATATTACTTGGTTTTTTTTTTTTTAATATTTTGTAAGTTGCGAATAAATATAAAAATAGGTAAATAGATGCAATTAAGTTAAACATGTGCTAATGATCAACTTCTCGAGCTTTAAATCGTTTTATACTATAAATTCTAGTGCTTTACAATGATTATTTAAAAAGGATTCTTAATTTTGGTTTCTGTCGTAAATATCCAGTTGTGAAAATGGCAAGCATGGTAATCACTTGGAAGTATTACTTAACACGGGCTTGGCTCGTAAATTGGTTGCTATATTTGAGACATTGGGCCAAAGTGTGGGCCGGGCGTTGAAGTGGTGCAGGCCCAGAAGGAAGACAAACCCGAAGCAAGCCCTTGTGAAAGTTTTAGGGTAAATTACACTTTTCGTCCTTTATGTTTGTAGCGGGTTACAATGGATAACCTTTAACTTTAATAATTACAGTCACAGTCCTTTATTTGCAAAACCTGTTACACCTTAGGTCCTTTGACTCTAACCTAACTAAAATTTTCAAAGTGAGGTCATGTGCAACCCATGTGAGGGCAAAACAGTCATTTAATAAAAAAAAGAATGTCAAACTTTAAAAATCATAAATCTAAACCATTATCATCATCATCATCATCATCTCCCCTTCTCCTCTGTACACTCTCTCTCCCCCTGTGTTATCATCATCATCATTATCATCGCAGATCGGAGACATTGTAGTCGGTCAATGTTACAGACTGGTCTATCTTACTGAAAGAAGATTACTATCAAAATGAAGGCGAAACTAGTCGACGACGATTCTGACAACCGGATTCCGTCACACGAGTTTCTCGCGAGACAAATTGCGAGAATCACAACGTTTCCTATACCAGAAGGAATTGGTTGGGCATTGAAATGATGAGATCTGAGTATGATTAGGAATGCAATTTGAGAGAAGTATGGTTTTAACGATTAGGGATAATAATTTGATTAATTATCAAATTAGATTGGTATTACTCACTATATACAACAACTAAGAGAATTTGTTTCACGTATTTACTAAATTAAAACGTTTTGGTTATGGGATTTTGATGGTAAAATTGTTTGGATTTTGAGTCGGAACGAGAAGGATTGTATTTAGTTGTCATGAATTTGATTGAATTTGATGAAGGAATGAAGGCTTTGCTTTTTTGGCTTTGTTTTTAGAGGTTTTTTTACAGGCTATCAATGGAGGTTTTTTAGGGCAAAACAACCGTAGAGAGAGAGAGAATAAGGGGAGAAAGGGAGAGAGAGTACAGGGAGAAGGGGAGATGATGATGATGATAATGGGTTAGATTTAAAATTTTTAAATCTGACATTTTTTTTTATTAAATGATTGGTTTGCCCTTACATGGGTTGCACATAACCTCACTTAACTGAAAGTTTTAACTAGGTCAGAGTCAAAAGACCTAAGGTGTAACAGGTTTTGCAAATAAAGGACTGTGACTGTAATTATTAAAGTTAAAGGTCATCCATTGTAACCCGCTACAAACATAAAGGACGGAAAATGTAATTTACCCAATGTTTTATTAAACTTTCAACACATGTCATCAAGTGTAAATAAAACCGGTTTGGGCCCGCCAAACTGATTCCTGACCCGAAATCGATCCAACAAAAAAACCAGTTTCGGCCTAATCAAACCCGTAAGTTTGGCATCAGTCTGTAGTCTTGTTTTTTTAAACCAGTTTACAACCCAAGCCGGTTTAAAAACAAGTAAAAAATCGTTTTTTTCCCGAACCGATCTATAACCCGACCCAAAACGATTCGATAGGTTCAGACATTTTCCCTTCTAAACCAGTTTATAGCTCGTACCGGTTTGACTCCATTATTACAAAAAAATTAACCCGACTTCGGTTTAAGCACTTAACTCGTTTATAAAAAAAGATATTGGATTTAAATAACCGCAACTTTCACCCATTGGCGGATATTAGTCCCAACTTTTGATTTGTACCACACTAAATCCTAACCCAATTAGTTTTTGCTGACGTGACACTTTGTTGGGTGACGTGGTAACTGTCGTGGCAAATTTGCTTACATGTCATCTTACTTGGCAGCTGACGTGGTGGCTGATGTCGCAACTGACGTGGCATTTTGATGATATGATAGCTGATATGGCAGCTGACATGACGTGACATCTTACATCAGCTAACTAAGTTAGAGTTTAGTTAGTTTGGGAGGGCTAGAGGAAAATAAGTTGAAAAAATTGGTGAAAGTTTGAATTATTTAATTAAATCCAATATCTTAAAAAAAAAAAAAAACCAGATTTGTGGATGCCATTGCTCCATGAAATGATCAAACAAGACGACAGACTCTTGGTCACTATCACATGTACCAGGTTCTAATTTCATTACATGATGCCATTGCTCCATCCATCAAATTATCAGCAGCTTCACTCCTCAGTCAGTCACTACCACTTCGGTAACATGATTCTCATCCTATCTCATCGATTTTTGTTTGTTACATGCTTATTTAATTGCCAGATTCAATCGCAGTCATGTTTTCAAATATTATGTTGTTTGTTGAATCATGGATGATCCATTTCACTGCTTTTAGCAGTATTTCAGTTTTAGTTCACTCATCGGATGTGTTAATTCACAAATGCCATCCTTGATTAAAAAGCCCCAAATCTCTACTCCACTCGATCTGCCTTTATTACCTACCTGATGATATTAGCCCGGATCAACATAGGAAATATATATATGCTTAAATCAGTAAATTGGCAGAGTTGCTAAACATTTAAACAACAAATTATCTGATTATTGTGTTTTGTATACTATCTTTCACTTCAGCTATTATCATGAATGATATTTTTTCTACTGTAAGTTTATGAAGGGGTATGGTCCCAAAACCTGCGCCGACCAATCAGGTCCCGCGCGGGACCATACTCTTCTCAAACTAATTTGGTAGCTTTCCCAGCCTCGCGCCGGCCAATCAGGTGCAACCTAGGTAGCGCGCGAGGTCAGGGCAAACACAAGACCATATTCCACACTTGGCTCCTTGGATGAAAACCCTCACTTCTTGGACCTTGCGTCGGCCAATCAGGTGCAACCTAGGTAGTGCACGAGGTCAGGGCAAACACAAGACCAGATTCCACACTTGGCTCCTTGGATGAAAACCCTCACTTCCTGGACCCTATGCAGTTAATATCGGTGATATATCGGTGAGATATCAGTTATATCGGTCCCCTAGTAAAATATCGGTGTCAAATATCGGTCATAATATCAGTACCGATATTATCGGTCATATTGACCGATATTTGACCGGTATAACCGATATATCACCGATATTTGACCGATATATCACCGAATTATTATTGTTAAATTGCTATATATGTAAATTTTGCATTATATTAAAATTACCGATATCCCACTGATGTCTCACCAAGATAACCTATATCTCAAATATCGATCCTTGACCGATATCCGATATTTTACCGCATTAACTACATAGCCTGGACCTTGCCCCGGCTACACGGGATATCGCCGATGGTCGCGCGAAGGATAGAAGCGCAGGTAATCCCAGGACAAGTACTAAAGGTACAAGTGGCAAAGCAGTGGACCAATGAACATCCAACAAGTTGTATCCGATCATGCTCCACGATTAACAATCGCACAGGAGACAAAAAGGTACACAAGGACGCATACGTGGCACCAATCAGCGTGCGCCGACAACTGCTCCACGATCTCCCCTTAGCCGCTGGTGACAGACGAGACAACAAGAACAACGTAGGCCACGTGGATCCATTCAGCATGCGCCAGCTCCCCTCTCGCCCAAAAGCACCAACGGTTGTGGCAGAGGGGACAAAACGGATATCCCTTGTTGTCGACTATAGGCCCAAGGCCCGTCAACCCATTTCCTTCCACACCACTCCGGCTATAAATAGTGAGCTTCACCTCCAGGTTTAAGGATTCCACTTCCTTGCTCTCTCACTCTTAATCACACACTTATATCCTCAAAGTATATACTTATTCTCACGGCGGAGGGTGGTTACGAATAGAACCCCTCTATTCCCCTCCTCGTAACGAGCTTAACGGCGTGTTTAGTGTTTTTGCACGATCATCACATCACAGCTTGGACGAGATAAAGAAGATTAACCTTATTTGTCGAGGCACAAACCACAAACTAATCACCAAGATTAGTTTGGTGTTTCTTCAGTTTATAAGTCTATTAGTGGGATTCCTGCGCGCTTTGTTGCGGTCCTTTGGTCATTATCGATCGGTGTGGTTCATTATAGTACCAGTACGATACTGGCAACAATCGTTGCCAATCGATACGTGTATTACATCGACTGAAAACAATAAAAACGAATACTTGTACTGGTACCAATGGTGTTCGGTCGGTATCGGTCCGTTGCGATACTGGTATCGTATAGACACTCGTTACGATACCAAAAAATACTTTATTGTGAATATAACTTTGTGTTCAATGAATTTTATACCGCCACGTCGAGAAAACTATAAAAGCGAATACGGTACCGTTACCAATGTTGTTTGGTCGGTATATGTTTGATTGTGATGATAAAAAAATCAACTATATATGGCCTGTTCGAATAGAACTTTTATCAAATCGTACATAATAATAAAAAACATGATGACACTAATAATAAAACAACTATACTGATGTTATACGGTACGGTACTTAAGACAATATCAGTAATATTAAAACAAATTATTAAAAGTTAAAATGAAAGAAATATGTTTAATGCTAAAAGTAAATATAATTGTCATCTATTGCAATATTGAAATGAAAAGAGTACGGAAAAAAAACTGTATATATTAGTATAAAAATCAAATTACTATTAATGATCACTTTCCAATTATATATACAAAGTTGGATTCCTCTGCGCTTTGCGGCGGGCTTTAAGTCAGTATCACATCGGTTGATTACGGTACCGTAACGATAACGGCTTACATCAATTGAAATCCATAAAAACAAATACTCGTACCGGTATCGGTGTTGTTCGGTTGATATCTGTTCAATTCGTTACGGCACCGGTATTGCGATTATAAAAATGATATTTTTAACATATTTAAGGTTAAAAGTAAATACAATAATAAAATTTGTTATAATATTGAAATGAAATAATAAACATATTGAAAAGCTATATATTACTAAAAAACTAAAGTTACTATTCATAGAGCCTTTTCAGTTATATATATTATATATTAAATTGGGTTGTTGTAGGGGTGTGGATTTCTGACACGACCAAAAAACACAACACGAACCTAACACGAAATTCGTAAGTTTAGGTTTAGTCTAAACGGGTTTAGGACAGTTTCAGGTGGAACCCATGCACCCGTTTAGCTAAAAGAGTCGGGTTGGCTGGTTGACCCATTTAACCCATTTATATTATACTGTATTTTTTTACAATATGTTTTATGTCATAAATTAAATTTGGTGTGTATATCATGCCGTAATTATAACATAAAAAGAGAAACTGATATAAGATTTTATAATTTAAATAAATGTAATTATATTATATATATTTGTGTTTTTCTTAGTAAATTTTAATTTTATTATATTAATTTGCAGAAAAATAGTAAATTCGGGTTGAATGGGTCGTGTTCGGGTCAACACGCTAATATTCGGGTCGTGTTCGGGTTTATATGTATGACACAATTTTCGGGTTCGTCGTGTTCAGGTTCGTCTAAAATTTTTGGGTTCAGGTCGGGTTGAACCCGCCAACCCACGAACACGACTCATTTAACACCCCTAGGTTGTTGACACGTTAATATGTTTTTCTTTGTAGCAATGATTGTGAAAGTAGCGGTAGCAGTGGTTGGCGGTTTGATTGGATGGGCTTATATGCGAATCAAGCCGCCGCCACCTAGAATATGTGGATCACCAGGCGGTCCGCCTATAACTTCGCCGCGGGTACGACTTGATGATGGAAGGCATTTAGCTTACAGAGAGTGGGGTGTCTCGAAAGATGAGGCTAAACACAAGATTATTGTAAGTCATGGCTTCGATAGCTCCAAAGACTTGACACTACCTCTTTCACAGGTATCACAAACTTATCTGCATTTTACGTTTTTTTTTAAATTACTTTTGCACTTTTGAGAGTTTAGTTCCCTGGCTGGTGTAAAAACATGAATTTATTTTTTTAGATTCTGGGACTAAAATACGTATTTGACAAGATGGGAAAAAAAATAAAAAAAAAAAGCCCTCCACTTCTCATGTTAAGCCCAATTTGTATGTTAAGACACATTTGTACCGGAACCTAACCCTACTTAATATTATACATTTTTATGAGATTGTTTGACTGTTTCAAATGTCTAAAATGCCCTTCGATAATGACAGGAACTTATTGAGGAGCTGCAAATTTACATTCTTTCATTTGACAGAGCAGGTTATGGAGAGAGTGATCCGCATCCAAAACGCACCGTCAAAAGTGAAGCATTTGATATTCAAGAATTAGCTGATAAATTGCATATTGGTCCCAAATTCTATGTAATGGGATTATCAATGGGTGCATATGCTACTTGGAGTTGCCTTAAGTACATACCACACAGGCATGATATGAAATAACTTCTAATAACATTTTGTCTCTTGGTCAACAATGTTACGTTCTTACAATTTTTATATAAAAAAAATGTGATTGAAGGTTGTCAGGGGCTTCACTTATAGTTCCGTTTGTGAATTACTGGTGGCCATGTTTACCTGCTGATATGGCTAAAAAATGCTTCGAGCTACTGCTTGCTCAAGACAGGTGGACATTTTGTGTGGCACATTACGCCCCGTGGTTGTTTCATTGGTGGATGAATCAAAAAATATTTCCATCATTAAGTATGTTGGCGGGAAAATTGGATATATTTTCCGAATCAGATTTGGAGTTCTTCAAGAACCAGCCACCAAACCCAGACGATAATCAGGTAAATAAATTATCACTATTTTGCATGATTGAGCTTTAACTACGCCCCAACTGTTTGGGATTGCTTATTGCACTTTGATATAGTAAGTCGTTTGGTGGCAAGCAATCCCAAACACGCCCTATAGATATATACTGTGGATTGATCGACTTCTGTAATTAGTGCTTGGTTTTAATGCTGCCATTGTGCTTGCAAAAATTCTAAAAATATACCATACACTGTAATTGTATTGTTGAATATCTGTGCCAAAGCTTTAAAAAATTACTCATTTCCGTAGCTTTCAATGTTGTTCCTTTTACAAATTATGAACATAAAGCTTACTCCTTCTCATAGCTATATAGGTATTTATAATAAAAGAAAATGCGTTTCATTTAGTTTTTGAAAAACAAATCCAATAATTATACGTATTGGTCAATACAATAAGTAAATCACAACCGCATTATTTTGTTTTACCCTCATGAAATATGTTGAAAACCTTACTAATGGCCAAGATGACTCTATATGAATATCTGTAACCTGTTATTTTACCAAGAACAAGTGAGTTATTTCCTAAATTCAAATGTGGTCAAAGTTATTTTCATCACAAAGTTCATAGCTGCATTTAGTTGCACAAATAATAGAATATAGTAAAGAGTAAACTTCCGTTTTGCTCCCTGTGGTTTGGTCACTTTAACGGTATTGCCCCAAACCTTTAAAAATAGCAATTTTACTCCCTGATCTATGAAACCCTTCATGATTTTACTCCCCGCCCCTAAACGTCATCGATTTTAAACGTTAGGGTTTTAAAAGGTAATTCATTAATATGGGTTAGGAAAAGACATAATTGCCCATCCGGTGTTTTGCACGTGACAAACTTTAACATTTAAAATGGATGACGTTTAGGGCAGGGAGTAAAATCATGAAGGGCTTCATAGATCAGGGAGTAAAATGGCTATTTTTAAAGGATTGGGGTAAAACCGTTAAAGTGACTAAACCACAGGGAGCAAAACGGAAGTTTACTCTATAGTAAAATTTTGATGAACTATGAAAAGTTGTAACAGTATGAACTGTGAAATAATTTGAAATTTACAATAACAGTTACAATCCCTAAGAGATGGTGGGTAACATTTAGAAAAAAAAAAAATCCTACCACTATGTTTTGATATTGTAATTAAGAACATTTTTTTAGATTTAAAGTAATGCAGAAAGCCAGAAACGGTAAGTATTAGGCAAACATTAGGAAAAGAATTATGTTGCAGTATTATGTAATCATATCAACGGTAGTCATTTTGACCTTAAAAGTCAACTCGATCGTTTTTACCTTACAAGTTAACTCCTACTTAATATGTTTCAAACATTAGGAAAAGAGACGTCAGCAAGGAGTTTATGAATGTCTGTATCGTGACATAATGGCTGGTTACGGAAAATGGGAGTTTGACCCGTTGGATATAAGTAATCCATGGCCAGACAACAATGGTGCTGCGCATATTTGGCAGGGCTGCGAAGATAGAGTCATACCATATAAAATAAATCGGTTTCTTTCTGAAAAGCTTCCGTTTGTTCGGTATCATGAGGTTCCAGGCAAAGGGCATTTCTTAGCTTTTGACAGCGGGTTATGCGAAGAAATCTTTAGGACCCTTGTGGCTGGATGAACCGGTTTATATTGGTTACATTATGCATGCTATATGCTACAATGTCATATGATGTTTAGATATTATTTTGCGATATTAGTAATGTTCTCTGAACCGAACATATATATGTTGACGTATATTTAGTAGCTAAATACTAGAGCTATTCTTATGTATATTTCAACTTTTGAAATTGATCATATTTGTTTAGCTATAATAAACTTTTATTAAACACAAACCAAAAATGTTAAAACAGATCATCAAACTGCATTTTACATCTTTTGCAGGTTTACTCACTCACATAACGATACCAAAGGGTGATCAAACCGCATTTCATTCAGATGTCCTCTGTCCCAAAACAGAAATGTCTTCGTATCGCTTCTGCATGGCACGGTGATATGTTAGAACAAAACTACAATTGCAGACAATTCTTTTAAGATGAAACGCGTATTGTAATTGTGTGCAACAGAACATAATGGAAAATAGTACGACGATGTAGAGTTCAAGACGTTACCCCAACATTGTTTTTCTCCCAGAGTTTACGAACTCCGTAATCAACGGCCTGAAACGCATCAACACAAATCCATTGGTCATAAAATGCAATTATCTTTCTCAATACAAATCCATTGTTCAATAACATATGCATGTGTTTGATTATCTGCATGACTAATATGGGAGGACGGAACTCTGACCCGTTCACCGACAAGAGCACCAACGATGACGAAAGTGGCGTAGACAGAAGTACGTCGCATAACGACTTTATATAGTCCTTCAAGCAGGCCTCCGCTTCTTCGAGATGACGGACTCATGGTGATGATGATGTTATTCTCCCTTTAATGTTTGGTTTGCTATCAAAGAAGGTGATGGTTAAATGACTTTAATTTAGATTTTGGGTAAATTTATGTTTTGATCTAACAATTAATTGGAAACTCCAACTTTTATGCCTTGTTTGTGACTGACTTCGTCCCACACCATTCATTTGTCATACGAGAAAAAATGTGTGGTGATTTTGTACATAAATGTTTAGATCTAAACGCGATGGGAATTCATGAAAGAGACTTGAGTTAGTTTTAATTAACATGTTTAGCTAAACAAATCACTCTCGAGTGAATATGTCGTGTTTATGCGTTTACTTATTTATTTTATCAAATTTTAAAAGATATATTACAACTTAAATTAAGATTTACTAACGTTACGTGTCCATCATGTCGTCATAATACGCGAACCAGAATTCCAAGTTAAGTACAAATCCATTTTACGTATTTTTTAAGTAGAGGTGTTTAACATTCAAACTTGACTTTAAAAACTCGAAATTCGATTCGATTTTCAATTTCAAGTTTAATTAGCAACTGATTCCAAATTTGATTTAGATTTCGAATTGAACTTTAGATTTTTGTGACTTCGAAATACATTTTTTTTTTTATTTTTAGTAATTGTTATTCCAGCTTTGGCTAGGTGGTAGAGCCTCTTGTCTCTCAGGGAGAAGATCAAAGTTCAATTTCTGGCATGGAGTAAAACTAATAACGCATTGATATAGTATAGAAATAGGAGTAGAGTAATATTCACGGTAAAAAAAAAAGGGAAACAAATTAACCCACCACATATTTGGGCCATCATTTGTAATAGCCCAATCACTTATTTGGTTTGAAAACAGAAAATGATAATGGGCTACTTTAAGGCTCTAAAGTACAAGGCCCATTGATCTTGTTGATTTAGGGTTTCAGTTTCAACCTCATAAATTACGATAAGCCATTTTTGTTGCGTGACTCTGTCGCCACTTTGAAACCCTAATCTCAGGGTTCTTTACTGGAGGTACGATCTTATTCATCATTTCTCACTAGTTTATTCTGCTCGTTCTATTGTTTTCATTCAAATTTCAGTTAATCAATCGCTACGATGCATATATTCATCCATTGCTAGTAGTTGATTACAATTATAATGTAATTGATGCAAATTGTTAAATTAGAAGCTTGTTCTTGTCAATAATATGAATCTAGATATCAACGATCCTTTGATCCATATGTCTCTTTGATGTTAACTATAAGTTTCCATTGCATTTGATTTTTGCAGAAGTTAAGCTAACCAGAAGAAAAGTTTCCGAGAATGAGGTATGTTTGTTGATGTTTGCGAAGCTCATTAAATGATTGATAATTAAATTTATTTATTGATTGTTGTGAAGCCCTCAGAGAGGCAATTACTCAGATCACTGAATTTACTGTTTATTTTGCAGTAAGCTTCAAAGTGAAGCCCTCAGAGAGGCAATTACTCAGATCACTACTGATGCTAAAGAAAAGAAGCGTAATTTTACTGAAACCATTGAGCTTCAAATTGGTTTGAAGAATTATGATCCGCAAAAGGACAAACGTTTCAGTGGTACAGTGAAGTTGCCTCACATTCCTCGCCCAAAATTGAAAGTTTGCATGCTTGGAGATGCCCAGCATGTTGAAGAGGTGATTGTTAACTGTTATTTTATTTTGGTTTGGTTTATATTAAGTGTTAGAATATATGGTATATTGAATGGTTACAAGTAATGCTTTAGTCATGTGTTTTTGATACTGCTATTTAGTATTTAGCTATGCAGTCAATCTCGGCGATATATCGGTGATATATCACCGTTCTCTCGGTTATCGGACCTTGGCTAGCATATCGGTTTGAAATATCGGTGATATATACCGATATATCGCCAATATTTTGTAATTATGATATCGCTCATCTCGCCGAGAATATCGATAGGCCAACTAAGAAGTGAAAATTGAACAAATAAGCTGAAAACAGAAGAAGAAACATACCTGTTTCGAGTGGAATCGCAATCTAGAAGAGTAGAATGTCCGACGCGATGGGAGCTTCGATTGTGGATGCGGGGGATTTAGGGTTGAGTTAGGAGTGTCTGCAGATATGTGTGAACGGTGTGCGATAGTTTGATTTAGGTTAACTTTGGGCCAAAAATAATGCAAACGGACTGGGCTTTGATTTGGATATGACAATTGCACCTACAAATGGTGTTTTGGGTTCGACAATAACTTATTTTAGCACTAAGTATGGCTACATTGTTGCAACTTCTTCTTTTTTCTTCTTACAAAAAAATTCTTCTCATTTGAACCCTCCACTATATATATATATATATATTTATGCATTATATTATAAATTCCCGATATCCCACCGCAATAACCGATATCTCAAATATTGGTCCTTGACCAATATCTGATATTTTTCCGCATTAACTGCATAGGTATTTAGTGTTATCAAAGTTACAACAAGCAGAAGTTTAAGCCATTTTATTTTTATCGCTATACGTTTTATCTGTTTGTTGATAATGCCATATTCAAGCTTCTGTTTTATCAACCGACAACTGTGACTTACACAAGATAGTCTAATTTATACAGAGTATTAGCATTTGGAACATGACTGTCATAGCTTTATTGTGATATTCATATATACTGTATCACAATGAGCGTGTTTAGCAGCATGTAATATGGAACATAGTAATTGATTTTTAATATAAATTTACAGGCCCAAAAAATAGGACTTGAGTATATGGATGTTGAGGGACTGAAGAAGCTGAACAAGAACAAGAAGTTGGTGAAGAAGCTTGCTAAAAAACACCAAGCTTTCTTGGCTTCTGAGTCTGTCATCAAGCAAATTCCTCGTTTGTTGGGTCCTGGTCTAAACAAAGCTGGTAGGTGTATACGTTTCAACTTGTTGTCGCTACATATTTCTTTGTTTCATTAAACCAACAAAGGTCGTTTACATGCTTTCAATCCTTTTTACGATTTTGTAGGCTAAAATGCTCAAGTAGAAACTATTCTTTTAACAACTAACAATAAATTAGGCTTTGCAAAACATAATTCAACCTGTGTTTCACTACTGGATTTAGCAAACAACCCCAAGTTTATTTATTTTACTTGTAAATTGTCGCTTCGGTGACATTAATAATGCTTGCTCAAGTTGTATTTTGAATAAAAATAAAATCAGCGACCAAGTCATTGGTTTTTACGATTTGGTAACTTGGTTGCAAAATATAAGATAAAAGTACAGAGAGTGGTTTATGCATTTTCTTTTTATCTTATAAGTTATAACCATCAGCTTTCTCACCATGATACCCGTTACGATTATAAAATGCAGGTAAGTTCCCGACACTTGTTAGTCATCAGGAATCCCTCGAGGCGAAAGTCAATGAGACCAAAGCAACGGTCAAGTTTCAACTAAAGAAGGTGCTCTGCATGGGAGTGGCTGTTGGAAACTGCAGCATGGAGGAAAAGCAAATTTTCCAAAACGTTCAAATGAGTGTCAATTTCTTAGTTTCTTTGCTAAAGAAGAATTGGCAAAATGTGAGTTATATATGCGCCTGCAGTAATGATTTTTTATACAAGTTTTATAATACTTTTTTTTATTGTTTTATCTTTTAATGAATTCAGGTGAGATGCTTATACTTGAAGACAACCATGGGGAAGCCAGTTCGCATCTTTTAAGGAAGAGCTTATTTGTTTGTATGTTTTAATTTTGGGTTAATGTTAAAGTCAGTGTTGGAAAGTATATTTCTCATGAACACAGGAATAGGTTTTTCTTTGGCTTGTTACATGTTTGTTTTTGTAGCACTATAAAATCTATTTACTTTTAAAAAAATATTTTTATATCGGAGTTATTGCTATTACTTAATATTTATAGGTGATTGTGTTTCAAACAAGGGTCAGAAATGAAACCAATTGTTATTTCTACAGATTCGCAAATGTAAATACGTCAAGGACAAATCACAAATTTACCTTCTAATTATAACTACGTTAACGACAAATTACAAATGCAATCGTAAGTGAGGAATCGGTGTTTTTCTATGCAACTAGTTTTGTGTGGTCATTCGTTAAGCGTCTTGAGAAACTTGTTTTCTGTTTTTGAGGAATTTGTCTTGCACGACAAGTAAATTCTTGTCGGAACACATGTATGGCTTTGTTCAAATTTCTGTAATGATCCATGCCCAGGGTGTGACTACTACACACATCGCCCTTCAAGCATTACTAGGCTCACACCTCCCCCTTCATGCCCCATTGGTGTAGTGCTTACTGCCCTAACCACACCAGTTTTCTGCAAAGTTGGTGCCACCAAATGGTTTTGCGACATATTCCTTCCATGCCCTTGAGCGTAGAGTGTTAATGGTCTCGTAGAATTCTCACATTAATGTAAATCTTGTCATACCCGATAGAATGAGGATTTTCATGAGATTAATGGTAGAAGATAACATTTATTATAGCATCTATAATATGGGTGTTTTTAGTGACGTAAGAAAGAGTGTTGATATAGATGAAAGAGATGGTTAGTTTTTACGGAACTAGTAAAAAGCTAAAAACGGTGATGTGAGGGGGGTAAGGAAGATAGAGGAGAGAGAAAGAAAAGTGTTTTCAGGTATGTAAGACTATGAGGTATAGGGTTTGGGTTGGGGTGTGGGGTGTGGCCCAAGGGGCGGGGGTTTGAAGCCGGGCGTAGGGCGGGTCTAGCAAGGTGACATGGCGGGCTGTGAATGACCAATTCAAACTAGCCGTTGGGGCCATGTCTTTTAAATTTTTTTTTTCTTTATTTAACAGTTTTCTCACACCATATCAAACACATAAAACACAATCTTGCCATGAGTTCTTCAAGTTCAAGTGTAGCGTCATCATCATCTGACGATGGTGCGGAAGTATTTCTACAAACGATCGCGGCGGTGGTGAAAGCTATCGTGGAAGACGAAGACGACGAGGAAGACACTCCGCAACCTAAACGGAGGAGAAGGTACACCGCTCGTGAACGGCACACCGCTAACAATTTGTTGGTAAGCGATTACTTCTAAGCGGAGCCTAAGTATGATGAAAAAATGTTTAGGCGTCTTTTTCGTATGAGTAGAAACTTATTTTTAAGGATATCTAGATATCTTGAGGAGAAGTATGTTTATTTCCAACAAAAACCGGATGTAACCGGGCACTTAGGATTTAGTACGTGGCAAAAGGTCACGGCCGCACTTAGGCAGTTAGCGTACTACAATAGTTCGGACATTATGGATGACTATTTAAAAATGTCTGCACGTGTAGCTAGAGAAAGTCTTCACAACTTTTGTTCGTGTATTTTAGAACTTTATAGGAAAAGATATTTGAGAAAGCCCTCGTTTAGTGACATGCAACAAATATTGGAACATCACACAGATTATCATGGGCTACTCGGGATGCTAGGTAGTTTAGATTGTATGAAATGGCCTTGGGAACTTTGTCCTACCGCATGGCAAGGCGCTCACACGAGTGGATTTCACGGGATGCCAGCCATCATGTTTGAAGCGGTTGCGTCCCAAGATCTTTGGATATGGCATGCGTTCTTCGGTATGCCAGGTTCACATAATGATATTACCATCATAAACCACTCGCCCCTTTTCAATGATCGGGTAAATGGTATAGGACCCAAAGGAACTTTCTTTGTAAACGGGGTTGAGTACGTGTATGGGTACTACCTAGTTGATGGGATTTACCCAGAGTGGGGGGTTTTCGTAAAACCGTTCACGAAACACGGTACCATAGATCCAAAGAGATTAAAGTTTAACTGGGTCCAGATAGCTGCACTGCAGGTCCCTGTTTCGGGATCGAAACCGTGATTTTCATGATTATGTTCATAGACGGAAGAGATTAGAGATGATAAACAAACAACTTTGTATTAATCCGGTAGTAAAACATTACAAGTCGGCCCGATTACATGAAAACCGAACTAATACCAAAGGAGTATACATCCGGGGAGAGACCAAGTGGTGATCTCTCCCGGTGAGGTCTCAAACCTCCTCTCAAACTCTTACACTCTCTTGGTCTTGCAAATGACAAAGTGTTGGTATTTATACCCAACACAGGTTGTATGGTCGAAGGATCTAACTGATTGATCGATAGATCATCTGTCGATCATCCAGCTATCGAAAGATACACATATACCTCGAAGGATGACATATCCTTCGAGGTCCATCTTCATCTATCGATGGATATCTTTCGAGCTCATCGAAGGATATACACAATCCTTCGATGCCTTATCCTTCGACACCAAACATTATACAACCATAATTTGTCTAGCAAAACCCATACGGTCAACCAAATAACCCTCTCGTTTGACCACTTCAAACGAGCGGGTCTATACACGTTTGTTTGACCGTTTCACTAACTATTACAAATTCAGCGTACAATAGTAACTAATCTATTCGACAAGCATCGGACACAAAATCTGCATCAACAAATTCCCCCTTGTCCGTTGCTGTCGAATGCTGAAAGTGCAACTGCAATCGATCTTCAGTCAAGTATTCGTATTCATCTTCTCTGTGCTAACAAATTCCCCTTTGACCGATGATCCAGGTAAGTAGTATCTTGATGCTCCTTGTATAATATTTCCCCCTCAAAGTACGCGTATCCGTGTTGAGTGTTGTGCAATTTCCTCAAAAGGCTCAATTGACCGATCTTCCGCTGATCTTCCAATACTCCAACCGGCATTTGATAAGGGTTCCATTCTTTAACAACTGCATCAAGTCTTGATCTTCAAGCATACTACATTGATAGAGATTTCTGGTGAACTGTCTTCTGTAAACCGTCTTTGTGGAATCGACCAAGTAATGCACTTTAATCTTCAGCATCAACACTCAGGAAAGTCAGCTAGACCAAGTGTATCCCTTGCAAGCTCAACCAAACGGCACGCTTAGTTGAACTACATCCAGATCTCATTGTCTCGCCTTTGTGAAGTTGACCACGTAATGCACTACAGATCTTCAGCATCAGTACTCAGGAAGTCAGCTTGACCAAGTACATCGTTTGCAAACTCAACGAATTGAGTTACCCCCAGATCCCTGTAAAATCCCAAAGAAACATCAAACCCAAAACTGAATCCTGCAGGTCTTCAGCCTTGAACTATCAACTTCCATAAAGATTCCCCAGGTCTTCAGTAAACAGCGCTTTGACACTACTGTCGACTTTAGATACCTGTATGTTTCCGTGCAAAACTCTTCACGCTGGCTGGAGAATTAATTAAAATCCTCAAATATGTGTCTGTGCAAAACATTCCACGCAGAACCATTTGTATCACCAGAAAATCACAAACTCTACCACCTATGATTGCGTTTAGAAATTTACCGAAGAAATTCAACATATGAAAATTTTTATCCCCCCATTTCTTTGGTAAAATCTCTAAACCTTAACAGATTCTTTCCACTTCAAAGAAACTGTCGTCAATTTCACATAACAAATTCTCTCCACTGAGTAGAATTTATCTTCAAATGTTCACCAATTCCCTCCACTGAGCGGAACTGTCATCAATCTTCATTGAATGTTCTCGGTTCCGAAAATTCACGAAAACGACTTTCTTCTTTGCATATTCTAGTTGAATAAGAACGTCCCCTAGTACCCCGTAGGATCCGACTTGTATCCCTCCAAAGACTTTGTGAACTCGTTAGGACCGGTATTGACATTCTAGGTTCATTCATTCGTTACCAAATGCGAGAATATGACAATAAACAAAAATATTTCTTCGTTGCATATTCTAGTTGATAAAGAAATTTCGCCTAGTACCCCGTAGGATCCGACTTGTATCCCTCCAAAGACTTTGTGAACTCGTTAGGACCGGTATTGACGTTCTAGGTTCATACGTTCGTTTTCAAATGCGAGAATATGACAATAAACAAAATGCTTTCGAACATTTCCGAATAACCGGTAACAATCATAAATATTGACGTGCGGAAGCGAACATACCGTGTTGTTTTTGGCCCATAATAGTCGCGTTACCATTTTTGCCATTTGCATCGGTAACCGTGACTACCCCACACTTTTCAGAAATCAAGTTTTCATCATCTCTTGTTTTCATCATGCCGCATCATCCCACGCGCTCCCAAAACCCGTACGGATTTGGCGTCGACATTTAGACGGGTTCAAAACAACTTCACGAACACCCGACCCAATTAAAGAGAAATTGTAGTGCCACGAAGACTGTTAGTCCCACTTTTAGTCTTTGTTTAATTTTCAATTGAACAAAAAGTTAGTGGATCTTCAAGTTGGGCTTGAGTATTCGTCCAGTAACTTTCTTCGTTGACTAATGAGCCCACCTAGCATCCCACCAACTTGATCACATGCATGAGGCCCACCTAGCAGCCGCCAACATACCTTTGTTTTAAAAGGAGATAAGGTTAAAAGACTGATATTCCACCCGTTTTACACTGGGCCCCCACTAAGAGTTGTCTATGAACAATTAAAGTCTAGATCAATATATCAATTTCATCACACTAAGTGGGTCCAATCAGAAAGACCTAGTCTGCCATCCACCTGATTATGTCGACATATGTACAGCCTCCACCCAAAGGTCAACAACCCTAATTTTTTAAAAAAAAACATCACCAGCCGACATCACTCATGTACAGCCCCCATTCTTCTTTCTCTCTTTCTGCGATGAACAAAATGATGATCCTTCGAAATTCGAAACTGATCTTCCGATTCTGTTCTATCCAGATGATGATCCTTCGATACACAACAAGGTGATCTTTCGAAGTTATTTAGGGGTACAAGTGATCTGTCGAAGTTGTTGAGGGGCAAGAAGATCCTTCGAAGTTGTTGATGTTGATCCTTCGAAGTCTTGTGAGATGACCCTTCGAAAAGATAAATGATCCTTCGAAGTACTGTTTTGATCCTTCGAGGTTGTGATTGATCTTTCGAGATCAGTTTAATCTTTCGAGCATACTTTTACATCTCTCGAAACATGAAGATGATAAGAACATCAAGAACACAGGAGGCTGTGTAAATTTGCAGATTGATGAAAACACTTTGTATATAATTTTTGATGATGATTACTTGAACATTTAGGTGAAAAACATAAAACTCAACACTCGTTTCAGCACAGATCTGAATATTCGGGTCCAGATCTGAGTTTTTCTCATTTTCACCATTTTTACATCTTGAACAAAAAGCACAAAAATCACAGATCTAGAGCACATGTGACTTAGTAAACGGTTAGATTTACTAAATCGGGCACCATGGCTCTGATACCAATTGTAGGTCCCTGTTTCGGGATCGAAACCGTGATTTTCATGATTATGTTCATAGACGGAAGAGATTAGAGATGATAAACAAACAACTTTGTATTAATCCGGTAGTAAAACATTACAAGTCGGCCCGATTACATGAAAACCGAACTAATACCAAAGGAGTATACATCCGGGGAGAGACCAAGTGGTGATCTCTCCCGGTGAGGTCTCAAACCTCCTTGTCACACCCTGACTTTTGCGGAAGCGTGTGCGTGTGACTTGATCAGTTTTCATTGCATTCGATTATAACAAACAACTATATGATTAATATGATGTTCATCCATTCAAAAGTTTAAAACATCACAATCACAAGTCATTTAAGTTTCAATCAACATGACCTCCGGTTAAGTTACAAACCAACAAAAGCGGATGACATCTAAACTTGAAATTTACATCATGAAAACAACACCCGCGCCCAAGATCCATCTTGTTTCCTGAAACACATGTAATTTTGAAAACATCAACAAAAGTTGAGCGAGTTCATGCGTTTTGTATGAGTTCCAATAAACTTGTAAACATTTGAGAGATTCCTTTGAAAACAGGTATGTAAAGCGTCTATGAACAGATCAATTAATGTTTTGCAAGGATATTAATATATGTGAAGACATAGGGAGTACCCAACCCGAGTGGGCTATTAAAAGTGTCGAATCCCCTAGACTGTGTCGAATCCCCTCGACTGTATCAAATCACCTTGACTGTGTCAAATCACCTTGACTGTGTCAAATCACCTTGACTGTTGTCGAATCACCTCGACTGGGACACAAAAGCACTCTAAGTAGTCACAAATGGACCATGAGTGGGGCTCGGCCGTACCCGTTAGATCTAACCTTTGTCCATGTTTCTTATGAGAGTTATTGGCATTTCAGTTTCAGCCTATGCTCACATGATCTAATAGTTCATTTCATAGCCAAATCATACCATTGAAACATACGTAACATGTATATCACCCCCGAGAGTTATAAATCCGAAAACAGTTAAGAGAAAAGGGGGACATGAACTCACAGCTTTGCGTTCCTGAGAGAGAGATATTCAATCAACGTGTTCCGTAAATGCGAGTCAACCTACAAAGGTTCTAACTCATTAGACACGTTGGTCCTTCCTAGACCTTGTACTCGTTGTTCATCTTGAACGTTTATCATTTTCATTTCGTTTTTGGAACACTTGTGTATTTTAGTAATATGTTGGCATTTGTTTTCTAGCATACTTTGAGTTGAGACTTTATATTTGTTACACAAATATAATGCCGTATATCATTTATGGATTCAAGTGTTAAAAATATTTATTTTTAACATCGCCAATACGTTGTCGTATGCATACGGCATTCTTGCGAGAGTTCACTTCAACAAGTGTGTGTGAGTACATCATCATGTGCGTGAGTCTTTTATACGTATGTGTATCCCGTATTGTACGTGTAGGTATACCGTATTAATGTATTTGCATAATATATATTTATAAAAAAATATATACAAACATTTTACCTTGGGCTTAGCCCACAATTTAGTGTTTTGGGCTTAATCCTTATTTTGTGGTATTTGGGCCTAGCCCAAGCTCTATAGGTTATTGGACCTAGCCCATGTTAGTATTGTAAGTGGGCTTTTGTAAGTAATTTAGGAAATGGGCCTTTGCCCACGTATTTAAGGTATTGGGCTTAGCCCAATATTTATGTTATTCCAAGCCCAAAATTTAATTCTAAAGGCCCAAAGTTATATAACTTAATCCAATATTTATGTTCTTGAATTTGTGACAAATTTTTACTAAGTAGGATATAACTATATTAGTAAATTTTTAGAACCACAGTTAGTGTTACTTTTATTATTGTACTTTCCGGCTTTTGTTGTCTTGGACATATATGCGAAGTGTCCAAAAATAGTTTATTTTTACACTTGTGGCAACGTTTGGTTTATATGTGTAGTTTTGTTCGATGTCCGTTCGTCCGTGTTTCATTGTCCGTTTATTTGTGTTAACCATAATATATATGGAACCTCATATGTATAAGTTTAGTGTATTTTCCAAGTGTGGTGTATTTTTATATTTGGTAGTATTCTTCCTACTACTAATACATACACCCATTATACAAGTAGCATACACCAAATATAGTATTTTTAACATATGTAAATATAATCTTCACAAAAATTATGTTTATTGTTTTATTTAAAAACTTTACCCATTTTATGTTATAAAAGTATCCTTTTGAGTTTATATAAACTCTTGGATTGTTAGGACTTAACCATCGTCCTTAGGGTTTGTATAATCATGATTAGAGTCGCTAATCACAATTAAGTTTACTAATCACGATTAACCATCTTAGTCACCCCATTAATCTCTTTTTAATCGCGATTAGATTTTTATGAAATTTCGCCATAGTTTCCCTAAACTATGGCGTTTTTCCCATGTATTCAAAACATGTTTAAAATCATTTCCAATTTACCATCAACATCAATTCACTAATCTCAACAATTTACAACATTAAGTAAACAATTTCTACCACTTATTTCCTTAAATCATGAGCACTTATATACATATATATATATATATATATACACTAATAATTTAATAAATATATATATATTTTTTTTAAATCCAAGACTTTTATGTCTTGAAATCCAAGACTTTTAAGTGTGGTTTTCATAACCATTTATTAAATCACTTGTTATTTTGTAAAAATCACATTTATTAGTTCTTAATCACCATGTTTAGTTCATAAACCCTTAATCTTTCAAGTTTAAACACATATATAAATAAAGCTCATGGATTTAAGGGTGATGATCTTTCTTGATTTAAACTTCTAAGTGTTTAAATCACATTTTTAAGCTTAATATAACAAGATCATCACTTATATAAGTTACTACACTAAATAAACAACATGATCATCATAAATCTCATGACTAATCATCCTACTTTAACCAAAAATCAACATGATCATACAACTCATTCAACACTAATACACATAATAATCACATAATACTTCACATTTAGTGAGTTGTTAAGTTTTGGTTTAGGGTTTTAGGCGAAATTTTTCTTTGATTTCAAGATGATCAACAAGTACCTTAGTAATCTAGACATAATAATAAACTTAAAATGATAAGTAAAATGCTTACAGTTTTGTAAGTGTGTTAAGATGATGATTTAGAAGAGATTAAGCTCCAATCAAAGCCATAAGAATGCTCCATGCTTACACCTTCCATAAATGATGTTGAAATGGATTGTTAGGGGTTGAAATGGTGATTTTTATGGCTCAAAATGAAGGGTTTGTGGGCTTTGGGGGGCTGCCGAAATATGATGGGATTAGGAGGTGTTTCTTGGTTGCAAAATCTTGAATAAAAGTGATAAGTGTTGGTGATATGATATGTATGACAAGCTGGTGAATCAAGATCCCTAAAAGTCTTCAAATAATCTCCAACACCATACTTCTTTATCCACAAAATAATATTGTAGGATGATTTCATGTGGGGTCCCCCACATGAACGAAATGGGGGGTATGGTTTAATATTATTATTATTATTATTATTATTATTATTATTATTATTTTATAAAACATGTGATTATAAATATAACTAGGATATATTTTAGTAATTAGATTAATTAGGGTATTTGGGGTGTTAATGATAGTTTAGGGTTTTAAGCATAGTCTAATTTGTTTATTAGTTTAGTGGGTATAGATTTTGGATAGTAAAAATGACGCTAGTTCGCTCGTCGGTTCGATATCGGGTGCTATATAAAAGACGCTATATAATACCGGGAGCGATGGTTCTGTTTTACCATCGATGCTATGACGTTTATTTAAGGCGTTTATGATGCCAAAATAGCTAACTAGTTCGCTAGCCTTTTAGTTTAGGAGATTGGATGGTAGAAATACAAGCTCGAATTTGGACAGTGTGTGAAAGTCGCGGCGTGACACCGGGAGTATATGTTTCGGGTATCCCATTGATATGCCCAAGCTTATTTAGGGTGTCATATATTATTTAAAAGTCCTATGGACATTCAAAATGCCAATGATTATTTTTTCTAGCTTCGCGGACAACTTATTTTTGTTCTAATTTAGCGCGGAACGGACAAAGTGTAACTATGTGAATTTACCGGAAAGTTATTGTGTTCTAGTGTTTAGTGTCCCTAGTTAGGGATTTTTATTTGTATTTCATCTACCAAGTGCGTTCATGCCCTTCATCCCTTGTTCAGACAGTTTTCGGAACTTGCTGCCATGAATAGTGTGCTCAGGTGAATAGTGTTTTCAGCATTTTGCCAACATATTAGGACATAGTTTGCAGTTTTCTTGCGACGTGGCGATTGTGTTAATATTGTTTAGCCTTTTTACCCATGTCCTATGATTGCTAGATCTTATACGACCTAATCATGCAGTAATCCATTCGTAATGAGAGAAATTAAACGTTAAATCAAGTGTTGAAGTTGTACGGAAGTACCATTATTTTTTTCAGTTGTCACATTCTCCCCCCGTCAAAAGAATTTCGTCCCGAAATTCAAGTCGTGCTACCGGTTGCAGGGGTGTTTTGAAACATGTGAGGGTACTTGGATTTCATCTGATCTTCACGTTCCCACGTATACTCGGGGCCGTGACGCGAGTTCTAACGAACTTTAACTAGCTTCCTACGACTCCTCCGTGTTTTGGGGACCTTCCAGTCCGTAATCTCAATAGGTTCTTCAGTAAATTGGAGTTTATCGTTGACATGTATCTCGTCCGCTGGGATGACGACTGTTTCTTGAGTAGGACTTTTCTTGAGATTTGACACGTGAAACGTGTCGTGTACACTGCTCAGTTCCTCTGGTAGTTTTAACTTGTATGCAACAGTTCCGATCTTTTCTAGGATTTTGAAAGGTCCAATGTAACATGGGTTCAACTTTCCACGTTTACCAAATCTTACTACGCCCTTCCAAGGCGAGACTTTCAACAATACTATGTCTCCGACCTCGAAAGCTAATGGTTTGCGTCGTTTGTCGGCGTAGCTCTTTTGTCTATCACGAGCCGTCTTGATACGGTCTCGTATCTGGATGATCTTGTCAATGGTTTCCTGGACCACATCCGGACCAATAAGTTATTTATCCCCGGTCTCCGTCCAACATAGCGGGGACCGACACTTTCGTCCACATAATGCTTCAAACGGGGCGGCCTGGATGCTAGTGTGATAACTATTATTGTACGAGAACTCCACTAAGGGCAAGTGAGTATCCCAGTTTCCACCCAAATCCATCACACAAACATGTAACATGTCCTCCAAAGTTTGTATCGTTCGTTCACTTTGGTCGTCCGTTTGAGGGTGAAAGGTTGTACTAAGATTCAGTTGGGATCCAAAGGCCTTTTGGAATGATTTCCAAATCCTTGACATGAACCGACCTTCTTGGTCCGATATAATAGAAACAGGCACACTGTGCCGTGCCACAATCTCCTTAAGATATATTTTGGCTAGCTTCCAAGTGCTATCCTTCTCACAGGTGGGTAAAAAAAATTGTGCGGACTTCGTAAGTCGATCAACGATTACTCAACCCATGTCGTGACCTCTCGAGGTTCGGGGTAACTTAGTAATGAAGTCCATCGCTTTGTTCCCATTTCGATATGGGAATTTCAAGTTGTTGCAGTAATCCTGAAGGCTTTTGATATTTCGTCTTAACCTTAGCGCATGTAAGGCATTTTCCGACATAAGTAGCAATGTCGCCCTTAAGGTTAGGCCACCAAAAAAAATCCTTTTAAGTCTTGGTACCCTTTATCTGACCCTGGATGTATAGAATACCTTGACTTTTGAGCCCCGTCCAAAAAAAATAGTCCGTAGGTCGCTAAAGAATGGAACCCAAACTCGCTTCAGGGAGTACAATGTTCCATCTTCCTTGGGCAACAATTGCGCTCCCATTCCACGTAATGCTTCAGCTTATAGGTTCTCTGGTTTGAGCGCCTCTTGTTCAGCCTCACGAATCCGAGTAGCGGGATTTGTCTGTATGGTCATCTCCAAGGCTCGCATCCTTAGTGGTTTTTGCGCACTCCCTGCGGCTCAAGGCGTCTGCTACAACGCTCGCCTTGTCCAGGTGATACTTAATCTCATAGTCGTATCATTCAACAGTTCAACCCATCTTCGTTGTCTCATATTCAAAACCTTCTGATCAAAGATATGTTGCAAACTCTTGTGATTAGTAAAGATCGTGCAACGTTTTCTATAAAAGTAATGGCGCCAAATCTTCATCGCGAAATTCACTGCACCTAGTTCAACATCGTGCGTGGTATCATTCTTCTCATGCACCTTCAATTGATGTGACGCGTACGCGATTCCTTTATCTCGTTGCATCACCACGCAAGCAAGACCTTGTCGAGAAGCATCACAATATACCACAAATCCATCGGTACCGTAAGGCAAAGATAAGATAGGTGCGTCGCAGATGCATTCTTCAATGAATCGTTTGTAATAGCCCGCTAACCCCAGAAATTGTCGTATCTCAGTTGGCGTCTTTGGGACTTCCCAATTCTTGATTGCTTTAATCTTGGCAGGGTCAACATGAATTCCATTCTTGTTCACCGCGTGACCTAAGAATTGCACCTCGCGAATCCAAAATTCGCACTTCGACAGCTTGCACACAACAGTTCCTTCTTCAATAGTTCTAGGGTAGCTTGCAGATGTTGCTCACATTTTTCCTAGGCCGGCTTACACACCCGATTCATGAGGTCCATGAATACCGCCGGCGTGTTTGTTAAGCCAAACGACATGACAAGGAAACCGTAATGTCCATAGCGAGTTCTAAAGGCCGTTTTAGGGATACTTTCTTCTTTTATTCGCAGTTTATGATATCCCGACCTCATGTCGATCTTGGAGTAGTAGCTAGAACTTTGAAATTGGTCGAGCAAGTCATTAATTCTCGGTAAGGGGTACCGATTCTTGATTGGTTAGCTTGTTTAACTCCATGTAGTCTAAGCACATACGAAAACTGTCGTCCTTCTTCTTGACAAACAACACTGGAGCTCCCCAGGGTGAGAAGCTCAGCTCGATAAGTTCTCTTGTCTAGCACTCTTTCAGTTGAGTCGATAGTTCTTGCATCTCGGACGAAGCTAATCGATAAGGTGCCTTCGCCACTGGTGCCGCTCCTGGCACTAGGTCTGTCTGAAACTCCATTCGTTGCTGTGGAGGTAACCCAAGCAAGTCTTCGGGAAAGACTTCTGGAAATTCCTTCACAGCGGGGATGTCTTCTGGCTTCGGCTCCTGGGTCTCCTTATCGACAATATGAGCAAGGATGGGTATGCACCCCCCTTTCGGAGGCACTTCTGCGCCTTTATGACCAATGTGGGATGTTGCAATCCACCGCCTTATGGGCCCAGCGTCCTTGCATCAACTACATGAAGGACGCGTACCATAGTGTTTCATCATTCGCAAGAGGGATGCGAATGATTTTCTCATGACAAGCAAATTCGGCTCTATTCTTGGGTAGCCAATCCATGTTGACTACAACATCATGACTTCCCAAGTCAACAGGTAATAGAAAATTCCCGCTCTCTAAGTTCCAAAGTACAACCCTTAATCACCTCATTGCTTTAACTAACTTTCCATTTGCCAATTCTATAGAATATGGGACGTCTAGCTTACTTGAAACTAAGCCAAGTGTATTCTTAAATTCTATCAAACAGAATGGATGTAGAGTGTTGGTTAATAGGGAACGTACCCGTAACCACATTGGGATCCTAGCGTGCTTCACGAGCTCTGATCGTGAAGTCTCTTCCTTGCTTGGTTCTTCTTGGGGCAATCTTTTCTAATGTGTCCCACGTCACCACAATTGAAGCAACCTGGAACTCTACCGTTGTTGTTTCCGCCTTGGTTGTAGCTATCGTTTCTTCCTCGATTGGGATATCTTGCCCAACAGGCATCCTTGCTGTGTCCCTCTTTTCCACATCTTTCACACTTAGGTCTCAGGCAACGACCTTCATGGTGAAACTTGCATTCGTCACATCTCGGCTTAGTCCCGAGATAAACCTTTCCCCTGGCCTTATTGGCGGCTCTATAAGCTTTTATGTCATGAGCCGGGTTTGCTTCCCTTCTTTTGTTTGCATTAGAGTTGTCATGACTTACTTGAGTGTCTTTCTTCAGGTTTGAAAACTTTCTTTTGTTGTCGCCCGAAGACTCCATGTGAGTCACTTTCTTGTTTGTCTCAGATTTCGGAAACTTTCCCATACGAAGAGCTTCTTCAGTAAGTGTAATGCTCAAATCGATAGCCTCTGAGATGGTTGGAGGCTTTGCAGCAGTAACCATGCTCAGGATTTGAGGCGCAAGTCCCCAAATAAACCGCTCGATTCTCTTGAAATCCGGATCGACAAGATAGGGAACGACCATTGATAAATCATGAAAACGCTGAATATACTCGGCAACCTTTGGTCCATCCATCTTCAGATTCCATAATTCGGTTTCCAGTTTCTGGATTTCAGCTCTTGAACAATATTTCTTGCGCATTAATTCCTTAAGCTCATCCCAGCTGAGCGCATATGCAGTAGTTTCGCCAAGAGTTTGAACTTGGAGGTTCCACCAGGAGAGTGCACCATCCAAAAACAACCCAGAAATATAAGTGACTCTCTGTTCAGGTGTACATTTGCTCATTCTTAGTACGGAGTCGGTCATTTCAACCCAGCGAACAAAAGCGACGGCACCTCCCGTGCCATCAAAGTTTAGGGGTTTGCAATCCAGAAATTGCTTATAAGTACAGCCTGTAACACATGTAACACAATTCACGAGCGAGCATTGGCAAAACACAATTGGAATTATCCAAAGGATTTGTAATGTGTCTTAGGTGACTTAACATTACCAGTTGGAGGGTTATTTCCGGAAGTGCCACCGCTGTGTTCTGAGCGGTTGGCCTCGTGTTGTGCAATTGCCTGCGATATGCGTTCCTGAAGCTCGGCTTCTGTCCTTGGTAACGTGTTAGTGTCTGTGTCACGTCTGGACGACATTTTCTTCTAACAAGAAGTATCGGGTAGGTTAGACAACATTCACTAAATAATTGTCTATGAGGTATATATGTATATATACAATCATCACAACAAGCAAACATGCAATCACATAACATCACATGCATATATAATCGACAATGTATAAATAAGAAAACAACCACCGAGCTTTCGTATATGTTTGACAACTTGATGCATTGTTTTTAGAAAAAAAAAACAAAATGGACTCGAGGTTATACCACCTCGGTCATACAAGTTTCATAATACAAAAGTAGTGACTATTTTCCTTCTACATTGGTCTTCTTGGGTCTTTAGTTTTACAAAAACGGGCATACTTCCCAAAAGGTGGGGGGGGGGGGGTTGTGCATTACTACCACGTATAGGGGTGATAGTGAAAACGCGGAGATAAGGTTGTGAGGGTACGTGACTTCTTCCTTGGAACCGAATTGTGACTTGTGGCAACCGTAGAGCGTTTTTTTTCCAAGGTGCGAATGTACTACTCAAACGATGGGGTGCTGCGGGATAGAGAGTGTAGAGTTACTGGCAGGGGTGTTGCTGGTGGAGATATAGGTAGTGGGTGATAGGATGCATGTGAGGTGAAGGATGAGAAGAATCTTTTCTGAGTGTTAGTCATCTTCACTTGCTTAGATACCGGTCCCAAACGACTCGTATTACGGGTAGAAGTCTTAGGCACAAAGTAGGCAAAGGCAAACTTCCTACTTTGAAGTGTGTTATAGTAACTATCTCGGTTAGTGTTCTATTAGATGAAGGTTTAAACAACTTAGAAAATTTGAATGGGTGATGATCATTAGCTTGACCCGCAGAGTCCACCAGGATTTCCATGCACTACAAGTTGTTATTACGTGGGCCCCTGTAATAATAAATTGTCTTGCATGGTCACCCTAATTTTTCTCTCGTTCAAAGCAGCCGATCAGTCAGAGAAGGGACACTACTGTCTTCATACCTTCAACATGGAAAAGACCTTTATAATGGTCCACGCGCCAACGTCATGTCGTTATGCGCGAAATGGCACAATGCTTAGACGAAGTAGGAATAAAGGGAGTTTCCTAACAACAGTAGTTGGAGGGGCACCTTCAAGATGAGTACCTCATCTTCCTTGTCTGGACAAGAGTGTCGTCAATCATGTTTCGTAAAAGCCACAGGGACCTCGTCCTGCTGATAAGGTTGTTGTCCAAGGTTACCACCTCCGCCTCACCGTCACTGTCGTAGTCAGGCACCTTCGCATTCGAGAGGGAAGAACAACCATCTTCCACGGAATTCAAGCTCAGGGCCTCGTTTGGTAACTACATCAGCCATAAGCTCCGCAATAAACGCGAGGTCAATAGTCTCATTGTGCGAGTCAAGAATAATAATAGGATTCGAAGTCGAAGGTATCTCGTTCCCGTCAATAATTATTCCGTATACATATATGAATATATATTAATGACTAATAATGTTACTTAGTATATACATGCAAATAAATGCAACATGTTACATATAACTCTCGTTTGTTCTTTCGCGGGTCATTTCGTCTTTGGCAAGTCTATATCGCATAGACTATACCTCAATTGGCGCAATAGTCGGGGTATTCTCCCTCCCTACTAATGTCCTTGCTTTTGTCTTTCCTTTGAAAATGTTTGATTCATGGATCTTGGCGCTTTCGTAAATGCAATGAAAAACCCTTTTGTAAAAATGTTTTCGTGAGAGAATCCTAGTGATTGTAGTCTAGACTCGAGAAGGAATCCTAGTTCACTACAATCGAGGCTCTGATACCAACCTGTCACACCCTGACTTTTGCGGAAGCGTGTGCGTGTGACTTGATCAGTTTTCATTGCATTCGATTATAACAAACAACTATATGATTAATATGATGTTCATCCATTCAAAAGTTTAAAACATCACAATCACAAGTCATTTAAGTTTCAATCAACATGACCTCCGGTTAAGTTACAAACCAACAAAAGCGGATGACATCTAAACTTGAAATTTACATCATGAAAACAACACCTGCGCCCAAGATCCATCTTGTTTCCTGAAACACATGTAATTTTGAAAACATCAACAAAAGTTGAGCGAGTTCATGCGTTTTGTATGAGTTCCAATAAACTTGTAAACATTTGAGAGATTCCTTTGAAAACAGGTATGTAAAGCGTCTATGAACAGATCAATTAATGTTTTGCAAGGACATTAATATATGTGAAGACATAGGGAGTACCCAACCCGAGTGGGCTATTAAAAGTGTCGAATCCCCTCGACTGTATCAAATCACCTTGACTGTGTCAAATCACCTTGACTGTGTCAAATCACCTTGACTGTGTCAAATCACCTTGACTGTTGTCGAATCACCTCTACTGGGACACAAAAGCACTCTAAGTAGTCACAAATGGACCATGAGTGGGGCTCGGCCGTACCCGTTAGATCTAACCTTTGTCCATGTTTCTTATGAGAGTTATTGGAATTTCAGTTTCAGCCTATGCTCACATGATCTAATAGTTCATTTCATAGCCAAATCATACCATTGAAACATACGTAACATGTATTTCACCCCCGAGAGTTATAAATCCGAAAACAGTTAAGAGAAAAGGGGGACATGAACTCACAGCTTTGCGTTCCTGAGAGAGAGATATTCAATCAACGTGTTCCGTAAATGCGAGTCAACCTACAAAGGTTCTAACTCATTAGACACGTTGGTCCTTCCTAGACCTTGTACTCGTTGTTCATCTTGAACGTTTATCATTTTCATTTCGTTTTTGGAACACTTGTGTATTTTAGTAATATGTTGGCATT
The DNA here is from genome assembly GCF_002127325.2 of Helianthus annuus. Classification (NCBI taxonomy): domain Eukaryota; kingdom Viridiplantae; phylum Streptophyta; class Magnoliopsida; order Asterales; family Asteraceae; genus Helianthus; species Helianthus annuus. The sequence goes on along the minus strand of NC_035446.2, from coordinate 145,102,995 downwards.
TGTTTTCTAGCATACTTTGAGTTGAGACTTTATATTTGTTACACAAATATAATGCCGTATATCTTTTATGGATTCAAGTGTTAAAAATATTTATTTTTAACATCGCCAATACGTTGTCGTATGCATACGGCATTCTTGCGAGAGTTCACTTCAACAAGTGTGTGTGAGTACATCATCATGTGCGTGAGTCTTTTATACGTATGTGTATCCCGTATTGTACGTGTAGGTATACCGTATTAATGTATTTGCATAATATATATTTATAAAAAAATATATACAAACATTTTACCTTGGGCTTAGCCCACAATTTAGTGTTTTGGGCTTAATCCTTATTTTGTGGTATTTGGGCCTAGCCCAAGCTCTATAGGTTATTGGACCTAGCCCATGTTAGTATTGTAAGTGGGCTTTTGTAAGTAATTTAGGAAATGGGCCTTTGCCCACGTATTTAAGGTATTGGGCTTAGCCCAATATTTATGTTATTCCAAGCCCAAAATTTAATTCTAAAGGCCCAAAGTTATATAACTTAATCCAATATTTATGTTCTTGAATTTGTGACAAATTTTTACTAAGTAGGATATAACTATATTAGTAAATTTTTAGAACCACAGTTAGTGTTACTTTTATTATTGTACTTTCCGGCTTTTGTTGTCTTGGACATATATGCGAAGTGTCCAAAAATAGTTTATTTTTACACTTGTGGCAACGTTTGGTTTATATGTGTAGTTTTGTTCGATGTCCGTTCGTCCGTGTTTCATTGTCCGTTTATTTGTGTTAACCATAATATATATGGAACCTCATATGTATAAGTTTAGTGTATTTTCCAAGTGTGGTGTATTTTTATATTTGGTAGTATTCTTCCTACTACTAATACATACACCCATTATACAAGTAGCATACACCAAATATAGTATTTTTAACATATGTAAATATAATCTTCACAAAAATTATGTTTATTGTTTTATTTAAAAACTTTACCCATTTTATGTTATAAAAGTATCCTTTTGAGTTTATATAAACTCTTGGATTGTTAGGACTTAACCATCGTCCTTAGGGTTTGTATAATCATGATTAGAGTCGCTAATCACAATTAAGTTTACTAATCACGATTAACCATCTTAGTCACCCCATTAATCTCTTTTTAATCGCGATTAGATTTTTATGAAATTTCGCCATAGTTTCCCTAAACTATGGCGTTTTTCCCATGTATTCAAAACATGTTTAAAATCATTTCCAATTTACCATCAACATCAATTCACTAATCTCAACAATTTACAACATTAAGTAAACAATTTCTACCACTTATTTCCTTAAATCATGAGCACTTATATACATATATATATATATATATACACTAATAATTTAATAAATATATATATATTTTTTTTAAATCCAAGACTTTTATGTCTTGAAATCCAAGACTTTTAAGTGTGGTTTTCATAACCATTTATTAAATCACTTGTTATTTTGTAAAAATCACATTTATTAGTTCTTAATCACCATGTTTAGTTCATAAACCCTTAATCTTTCAAGTTTAAACACATATATAAATAAAGCTCATGGATTTAAGGGTGATGATCTTTCTTGATTTAAACTTCTAAGTGTTTAAATCACATTTTAAGCTTAATATAACAAGATCATCACTTATATAAGTTACTACACTAAATAAACAACATGATCATCATAAATCTCATGACTAATCATCCTACTTTAACCAAAAATCAACATGATCATACAACTCATTCAACACTAATACACATAATAATCACATAATACTTCACATTTAGTGAGTTGTTAAGTTTTGGTTTAGGGTTTTAGGCGAAATTTTTCTTTGATTTCAAGATGATCAACAAGTACCTTAGTAATCTAGACATAATAATAAACTTAAAATGATAAGTAAAATGCTTACAGTTTTGTAAGTGTGTTAAGATGATGATTTAGAAGAGATTAAGCTCCAACCAAAGCCATAAGAATGGTCCATGCTTACACCTTCCATAGATGATGTTGAAATGGGTTGTTAGGGGTTGAAATGGTGATTTTTATGGCTCAAAATGAAGGGTTTGTGGGCTTTGGGGGGCTGCCGAAATATGATGGGATTAGGAGGTGTTTCTTGGTTGCAAAATCTTGAATAAAAGTGATAAGTGTTGGTGATATGATATGTATGACAAGCTGGTGAATCAAGATCCCTAAAAGTCTTCAAATAATCTCCAACACCATACTTCTTTATCCACAAAATAATATTGTTGGATGATTTCATGTGGGGTCCCCCACATGAACGAAATGGGGGGTATGGTTTATTATTATTATTATTATTATTATTATTATTATTATTATTATTATTATTATTATTATTATTATTTTATAAAACATGTGATTATAAATATAACTAGGATATATTTTAGACTTTTTAGTAATTAGATTAATTAGGGTATTTGGGGTGTTAATGATAGTTTAGGGTTTTAAGTATAGTCTAATTTGTTTATTAGTTTAGTGGGTATAGATTTTGGATAGTAAAAATGACGCTAGTTCGCTCGTCGGTTCGATATCGGGTGCTATATAAAAGACGCTATATAATACCGGGAGCGATGGTTCTGTTTTACCATCGATGCTATGACGTTTATTTAAGGCGTTTATGATGCCAAAATAGCTAACTAGTTCGCTAGCCTTTTAGTTTAGGAGATTGGATGATAGAAATACAAGCTCGAATTTGGACAGTGTGTGAAAGTCGCGGCGTGACACCGGGAGTATATGTTTCGGGTATCCCATTGATATGCCCAAGCTTATTTAGGGTGTCATATATTATTTAAAAGTCCTATGGACATTCAAAATGCCAATGATTATTTTTTCTAGCTTCGCGGACAACTTATTTTTGTTCTAATTTAGCGCGGAACGGACAAAGTGTAACTATGTGAATTTACCGGAAAGTTATTGTGTTCTAGTGTTTAGGGTCCCTAGTTAGGGATTTTTATTTGTATTTCATCTACCAAGTGCGTTCATGCCCTTCATCGCTTGTTCAGACAGTTTTTGGAACTTGCTGCCATGAATAGTGTGCTCAGGTGAATAGTGTTTTCAGCATTTTGCCAACATATTAGGACATAGTTTGCAGTTTTCTTGCGACGTGGCGATTGTGTTAATATTGTTTAGCCTTTTTACCCATGTCCTATGATTGCTAGATCTTATACGACCTAATCATGCAGTAATCCATTCGTAATGAGAGAAATTAAACGTTAAATCAAGTGTTGAAGTTGTACGGAAGTACCATTATTTTTTTCAGTTGTCACACTCCTCTCAAACTCTTACACTCTCTTGGTCTTGCAAATGACAAAGTGTTGGTATTTATACCCAACACAGGTTGTATGGTCGAAGGATCTAACTGATTGATCGATAGATCATCTATCGATCATCCAGCTATCGAAAGATACACATATACCTCGAAGGATGACATATCCTTCGAGGTCCATCTTCATCTATCGATGGATATCTTTCGAGCTCATCGAAGGATATACACAATCCTTCGATGCCTTATCCTTCGACACCAAACATTATACAACCATAATTTGTCTAGCAAAACCCACACGGTCAACCAAATAACCCTCTCGTTTGACCACTTCAAACGAGCGGGTCTATACACGTTTGTTTGACCGTTTCACTAACTATTACAAATTCAGCGTACAATAGTAACTAATCTATTCGACAAGCATCGGACACAAAATCTGCATCAACATGCACGTAAAGACGTCGAGCGAGCATTCGGTGTTTTGAAGAAAAGGTGGCGAATATTGGCAATGCCTTGTCGACTATGGGACAAGGATCAGATTGGAAACGTGATGTATGCATGTATCATTCTTTACAACATGATTTTGGAGGATGAAGGTAGAGCGGCCGTTACCTACTATGATGACGATGACCCCCAACCAGGTAACGTAACAGACGAAGATAAAGCGGCAAATGAATTTTTGATCAAGTCAAGGGATATACATCACAACCTTCGATCTGATTTGGTGGATCATGTTTCAACGATTCCTGGGTTCGAAATCGACGAAGACGACGAAGAATGATAGTTTTTTATTTTGATAATTATTTTGTATGTTTATGTAGTTTTTAATGGTTATAAATATATATATATATATATATATATATATATATAATGTAAGTATCTATAGAAAACCCACTTTAATTTAGAAAACCCGGGAAACTCAAAGCTCCCGATGTTTTTTTCTTTTGAAAAAAATTACACATGTTATATACATGTTTTTAAGGGTTTTGAGCAAAAAAAATCAAAAAAACGCCGAGTAGATATTTTTTAAAAAAATAAACAAGTTTTGGTGTAACACATGTTACAAATATGTCAGATGAATGTAACATATGTTACACCAAAACTTGTTTAATTTTTTTTAAAAAATATCTACTCGGCGCTTTTTTTGATTTTTTTTGCCCAAAACCCTTAAAACATGCATATAACATGTGTAAATTTTTTCAAAACAAAAAAACATCGGGAGCTTTGAGTTTCCCGGGTTTTCTAAATTAAAGTGGGTTTTCTATACATCCTTCCCCTATATATATATATATATATATATATAGGCTAATTATAATGAGAAAACTCAGTCCAGTTGACTAAACCCTGAAAACTCTAATATGTGGCTAGGATTGATCCACGTTTAATTTGTTATTTGAAAGAAGCAAGGGCATGATAGTAATTTTATATGTTTCATTTTTGACATCTATTGATGGGGATGGTGATGTCTGCCCACGCAGACTTCCTCCTTGTTTCAAACCTCCTTCTTGTCATGCTTTTTAATAAATGCTTATAGTACTTGGGAGACTTTCTTCTTCTCTCCCTTGTTACTCTCACAACCTTCCAATATCATATCTTCTCATCAGCTTTTTCATTTCATTTATTCACACCATAGAGAATGTGTTAAAGAGAGAATCCTTACTCACCATTGAAGAGACTTTGCATTTAACATGGCTGATTCGAACAACCAACAACATCTAACTGTTTCCGGCGGTACGGAGGTACCCAACCTCAATGATGATCCCGGTTCACCCTTAAATGTTGTCCCACATAATCTTTCACTTCATTTTGCATTTAATGAAGATGAAGATGCTTTGGGTGAGGGTAGAGTTTCTTCAGATCCTGAACCTATTTCTTCAGAGATTCCACGTGAGTGATGTTATTTTCTGTTTCATTAAATGTACAGCTTTAAATGCTTGTGTAGATTTTCGTTCGATTCATGTTGGTTCCTTTCTTTTTTCTGTTGTGTAAATTAAGGATTTCTTTGTTTAGATGTACATTGGATTCTTGTTGCTTATTTTTTTTTTTTTATGTGTAGCCTCTCTTCTGAATCAAAATGGACAAAATGATGATGAAGATGGTGTTCAAGATTGTACTTTTACTCAGTTGCTATCCACAGGTCATTGTTTTTATCTATAGTTTTATTGTAACACCCCATTTTTTTAATGTTTGTAGTTTATTATTATTATTATTATTATTATTATTATTATGATTATTATTATTATTATTATTATTATTATTATTATTATTATTATGATTATTATTAAACAGATGATGTTTTGGGTAGTTTGGTTGAAAATGTGGTATTTTTTTTCCAAGGCAAAAACAAGTGTAACCATTTTTTTTAAGAAACAAGCTTTTAGAAAACATGTCGTTACACTTGTATTAAGTTTTTATATTTTTTTGGAAACAAAGGTCTTGAACTTGGTACTATGGTTAGGTTATATATGATAGTATGTATTGAAAAGGTGACACTATCGCATACCATAATAATAATTTAGTAAGGATACGTTAACAAAGTATGACATATGGTCACCATTAAAAAAATGCAATAGCATCTACACTTTTTTGCGTCATCAATAAAATGTACTTCCACGTTTTATTTGAATTTTTTGGAAAACGTGTTAATGTTGTATTTTTGGAAACTACAGTATCAGTTTGTTATGTTTTCATGTTACAAGTAAATTTGTTTTTTAACCTATACGTGTTATAATTTATTAATCAATACATTTTTTCTAGGTGTTCATGCGGACGAGGAATTTTATGTTCACCACACACCCAATGAGACTAGAATGTGGTGTCCTAATGTTCCTATTGTTTTAAAGCCTGTTGTTGGTTCTGTTTATGAAACGTGGAAGGATGTGTCCAGTATGTACAAGGACTATGCTGTGTATTCTGGGTTTTCTATTCGTAAGGGTCAAACCAAGAGATGGAAGGGGGTTGTCACTCACCAGTACATAAGGTGTACTAAATATTCAAAACCACAGATTAAGCGTAAAACTGATACTTTGGAGCATTCAAGCTTGACTATTAGGCAAAGTAATTTCACAGTGACAGATTGCAAGGCTAGTATACTGGTTAAGTTTTGTGAGGGCAGCTCTACGTGCACAGTGGTAGGGTTCAATGAGCACCATAATCATCCGTTTGTTGAGCGTTTCAATCGTGACCTAAGTAGGACTTCAAGGAAACTACCATTTGCATCGAAACAGTTTATCCATAACAGGAGTTCGAACAGAATTGGTCCGATTGTTTCTCACAGAGTTTTAGTGTCCCTGATGGGTGGACATCACAATGTACGTGGCACGCCAACTGATTTTAAGAACTGGAGCCAGTCGGTTAGGCTTTATATTGGCGATCGTGATGCGCAACTTGTTATAGATCGTCTCAAAGAGAGATCTGAGAGCTTACCAGACTTTTACTATGAGTTTGTTGTTGAGAAAGGGCAATTGAGATCGATTTTTTGGGCAGACGAAATTTCCAAGATAAACTACGAGGTGTTTGGGGATGTGTTAGCTTTTGATGCGACTTATCACACTAACAAGTAAGGTTTTTGATAGTTGCACTTTTTTTCCCTTTAACATATTATTTAACTTTTGTTTTTTTTTCTTTGTCGCACAGGTACAACATGATTTTTGTTCCTTTCACAGGCGTTGATAATCATAAACAATGTGTGACATTCGGTGCTGGCTTGTTATTCAATGAAACAGTTTTTGTGTTTTCATATGTATAGATTGCTGGAGACCTGTTACAAAACTCTGAGCTAAGAGCATTGATGCATCGTTTGGTGTGGAGTATTCACATGAAGCCATCTACATTTGAGACGCGTTGGCAACTTTTGATGGAGGAATATGGGTTACAAGATCACGACTGGTTGAAGGACATGTACTCAATTAGGGACCAATGGGTACCTGCCTACTTCCGTGACATCCCAATGTGTTGTCTGATGAAGACTACATCAAGATGTGAAAGCTCTAACTCAAGCTTCAAGGTCAACTCTTCTAGCGCTAACACACTAGTTCAGTTCATGCTATGTTACGAGACTAGGATAGACAATCAGCGTTACATGCAACGTGTTGCAGAGTTTAAAACTTCATCTAGTGTATTCATGGACAGTACTGACCTAGCTATTGAGAAGCATGCTTTTGAGTTGTATACACATGCAATTTCTACAGAAGTAAGAAAAGAGATATACAAGGGGAAGCTGTTTTGTTACATTGTAAACACGGAGGATTGTGATGATGGTTGTGTTTACTATGTGAATCAATTGGACAAACGTAACAATGCAACCAACACATTTACGGTAACTTTGCTGGGCTACTTTGCTGTATCCTTATAGTTGCATTTTTTGTTTTAAGCTATTCATTATGCTTTTTTTCATAGAAGCTTAATTATGTGTTTTGGTGTTTTTATAGGTTATACTTGAGTTGAGTAACCAGTCGGTATCCTGTTCATGCAACAACTTCATCCGTATTGGATATCTGTGTAGGCACATTTTTTGTGTTTACCGGGTAAACAATATTGAAAGAATCCCGGCCCAGTATGTTGTTAAGCGTTGGTCTAGGGACGTGCTTCCTAAAAGTTTATTTTCTATTGAGAGTCGATATGGCGTTGACACTCGTCCACAAGCTGCTGCGAGAAGTCAGATTCTTGAGATCGTAACTGAATGTGTGGACGCATTAAGAAGCGATGTTGGAGGACTTTCCTCTTTCGCTGAGCAGATAAAGGAACTGAAATGCAAGTTACTAAATGGAGGACCAGTTGATGACGAAGCCAACAATGATAACTATGCTGCTGTTGAAGAATTGCTTGGTGTTTCTTTAGATGGGGACGTAACTCTCGACAATCCAGACGGGATCAGGAACAAAGGACGCGGCAAACGCCGGCGATTGTCTAGAGCACCTCAGGATGCAACGAGCAACTCTGCTGTCAAACCTCCCAAAACACCCAGGCTTTGCCGAACCTGTATGAAGTACGTGACTGGGCATGATTCAAGAAATTGCAAGAAAAAGAAGAACAAGAATAAATCGGGTAACGAGGACGAGGACTCAAGCTCTGCGAGTCAGGAGTCCACTTGATTTGGTATTTTTATGTTGATGTGTGTGATGTGCGTGTTTTGAAAACTTTTATGACGCCAGCTTTTTGGTCTCCATTTTAGTGGAGCGCAAGTAAACTTTGATCACCCCTTTTGGACATGCACATGTTTGCATGTGTAGATTATCTGAAAATCGATGCACATGCATATGTTTGCATGTTAGGATGTGTCACACCCCGATTTCCACGTGTCTCACCGGTGGGCCCGGTGGGGGATTACCGTGACGATGTTGGCAACAATATAGTCAAACCACACAATTATATAATGCACAGCGGAAGCTTAAGATAAATATATAAATTTCAACCTCTGGTTGTAATATCAAATGTATTATAGAAGTTGAATATATCCACAGCGGATCAAAAGTAATAAATATTGTTCATTCAGATGCAGCATCGAGTTTGCGAGACTATGTACGATGCTTAGGAAGCTAATACCAGCCCATTACGTATAGTACCTGCATTTAATCTTTTTGGGGAAAATACGTCAGTTTACACTGGTAAATACATTCAACTGACACATTTGAAAATGTTTATTAAAATTGATTTGAATGCACAAGGCACAAACTCTTTTATAACTTGGGAAAATTATAATAAAATCTTGTGAACGTTTTACATGTTCTTTTATGCGTTCAGTAGCCCGGGTCGTGCCGGGTTAAAGATTTATAGACACACCACATTGCGTAAAACCGTAGTACAAAAACCAACGGCTACGTCTTTTAATTTAATGTCGACACTTTATACCGGGTGTACGCCTACACCGGGATGTCGATGGTCGTGGCCATTTCGTAAAATGATGCCAAGGATATCCGGGACAACGGTCATTAAACCCCCCAAAGGCTTTTAAGAAACAAAACTGTTTAAATGAGCCGATCATATTATTTAATCAACCACCTAAGCGATGGAAGAATATAATGCTCAATCAAGCGGTATTAATATACCGTAACCCAAGCCCATATAGGGGAAATAAGTTAAAGTATTTACCTTTGCAAGTATATTTCCTTAATTGGATTAAATCACCGATAGCTTTTACTGGGGCTCCTAATCTGGAACGAAGGTTTTGATTAACCTCTTAGAATCCTAACGAGTCGTTATAATGGCCGTAGCCTAGACCGGTTGGTTCCGATATATATAGATATGGTTTACTCGCGCGAACAGGCAAAAACCGAGAATGGAGTGCGATTCTGACCCAACAAGTTCGGAGACTTGTTTTATATGGGTTTATGGTTCACACTCTGGAGTTTGGGGTCCAAATAATATAATTTGACCCGTATCGGCTAATTTATGAAAACTAGTTTCATAAGCCGAACCGCGCGCGCAATAGGCGAAACGGTTAACCATGAGAGTCGTATGCTTATTTCCTAAGTCAATATGCCTTAAAGAGGTTGTGGTATCAGTAGGATACTCTCCGTGATGCCCGTAACGAGTTTAAGTTAATATTATGCCCCGTAGGGGCTTTTTGGTCATTTTAAAGACTTTTAAAAGAGCTTTTCGAGTTCTACAGGAAATCTGAGTTTCCCGAACAGCTTATAAAGCTTAAAATACTTTATTTATTATTTAAAATCAGTAGCAACTGGAATCGGGTCAAAAGACCTTGTAGAACTCATGTTTTGGCCGAAAAGGGCATATTCGGTATTTACCGAACCGTAGCCATAACCGCAGGTTATGAGCGAGGTAAAAATTATTAAAAATCTTTAAAATTCCCAAAATATTATTTTAATACAGTGGGTAAAAGTTTTGGTGACGAAATCTTGGTTTAGATAGGTGTTATGCTAATTGCGCTGTTTATTACAAAAGTTTATTTAATTTGCGCTAATTAGCATATCTCCCATTCTAGACCTCGGTTTGACGTGAAACTTTACGGACATGCTTATAATTTACTAAGCAAGGTTCTGGTCCATTCACGTGTCCGAAATACTCGTTTTATTTTCAAAAGGTCGTTACGGTCAACTTTTAGGCGATTAACGGAAATGCGTAAAAGACTCGGATAACTCATGAACCGATCACAGAGGTTTATATCAACATGTGACCTGGTCCTAAGAGAGTCCTAAGGCATATCTATACCTCATTAAAACGGGTCAGAACTGAAGTCAAAGCAAAAGTCAAACTTTTGCGACATTCGGCTCCGAACCGGTTCAATATAGCAAATGGTCGATTCAAACGAGCGCAAACAAGTTTATATACTTCATATCATGTTTTATAAGTGTCAAAACAGGTTTCATAACATATACATTATAGATTATGCATAAATCGCTAAAATAGCTTTCTGTTGACTTTTTAACCGCACGTTTGACTCGATATTTGACATAGTTAGAGTGGTGATCAGGGGGAACCCTTTTAGAGGTTTATTACCCACATAATTACCTACTCAAAACTACTTTTGATCTGTCATAAGACAGAACCATTTGCAAGTTATTGTAATGACAACCGTTAGTTACGACGGTTGTGTTTAGAAGCTATATCTATGGAAATGCAAGACCAAATTGGTTATGAACGACTTACAGAAGTTGAGGGAAGACTTAAGAACTCAGAGGGATGCTTGAGAGCTTCTTAGAATGATCAGATAGTGTGTTTTGTGTTGTGTGAATGTTATGAGCCAAACTTGGCTATTTATAGTGAAACTAGGCCCTCAAGATCATCACAACTCAACCTACATTTGATCATGGATCATGGGCAGGTGTCCCTAAGGTGTATGGGTCGAGTAGGGGGCACCCATGCCTCATTGATTGATTGTTTGGTCGTTCATAAGCTCCAAAAGGCATGTAGTTACTAACATTCTGCATCTGGGCGCTTTACGCGACCCGCATGGGAGTTCCATGCCATTTTAATGCGGGTCGCCTGATATTCAAATATCAGGCGCGTATTTTAGGAGGCTCGCGGCCCGCCTCAACTTATCCCATAGCACAACGCGGGTCGCGAGAGGTCAGATTTCCAGAAATTTTAAATCTTTTGTAATGATTATCAGAATCCGGTAATTAATAACGAAATCTTTCGTAATGATTTACCTGACCTTTCGGGTTTGAAGGGGTAACTTTGCGGTTTGGCCCTCGGTTATTTACCGATAGGGGCCTCGTGTTATCTACCCGCATTATAAAGTCCCCGGTTAGTTTATTAATTATTTGGAAAGCCTTAACTTTCACTGTTGACGCTTTTAACCCTTCTCATACGAATTCGAGTATAACTCTTTCGTTTTAAAACGGAACTTCGCGGAATTTATACAGTATATTCTAGTGAGCGTATAATACTGTTACGAAGCCTTGGGAACGTTAAAGGGTCACTCAGAGGTATAATTAAACATGTTGACACAGTTAACCCCTGTAGTTCGTAATCTCTCACTTTCTTCCGCGTTTCGCTTCCGTACGATTTATGATTTATTCGTTTGAAGGTACAAGCATTTATTCAGGGTTATTATACAGTATATTTACCCTTGTTGACATTTATAACCCTCGAATTTATATACTTTCAAGGTTTGTCAAAATTAGTCCTTTATTTATTATGGATGCCACGTGTAATCAAATGACACGTGTTAACACATCATTGGACACAAAAATTCGAGGTGTTACAGGATGTATGTGGTTTTGGTATGTCGTATGGTTTTAAGTTTAATGACTATGGTTTAACTGATCAGTTGCATTATGAAATGATATCCCTAATGTTTTGTGTTAGAAGTAAACGTTGCATTGTTTGTTGAGATTAAGAAATGGGTGGTACTTAGTTGGATTTATCCTTTGTTAGTATGCTAATGATATTTTCGTTAGTATGTACTTGTTGATGTTTCGTTGAAGCTGATACCTTTTTATGCTATGTATTTTTTAGTTTTTTTTTTACTATGTTACATTTTTTTTTACCATGAGTATTTTTGTAGATTCTTTGTTGTGTTTGAATCTGAGATTTTTCAATCTTATGGATTTTTTGTTTTTTTTTATACCATGTTACATATTTTGGTCGTTACATCCATTTTACGTATATAATTAGTTAGAAAATGACCCTTTTCGTTACAAAAGCCAGTAACAAAAAAAAATTATATGCACATATAGTAGTTTGTGTTTTTTTTTTCTGTTTGTATTTTTTTTACAAAACACTAGCCGTAGATACATTTTTACATAATACATACAACAAGATGTATCTTTTTGTTAATTTTTCCTTTTTTACCTGGCGATGCATTTAGTTTGTCATTTACTTTCATATCTAATCACCACCATCCTTTTTCATTATAAATAAGTTTCAGCACCCCCCAATGTGTATATCCCCAAAGCATTGTTACCTACTTATCACACACAAAGCATAACAATGCACAAGAGGCCATGTTTGGTTTCCAAAGTTCCGGATGTTGAGGCGATCGATCTCAAGCCTGAAAAAAATGAGTTCATTAATGTTGGCAAGAGACTTCGAAAGTATGCATCGACTCCAGTCGGCGTTGGCGATATTCCTGAAACAACCCCTCTACCCGTTATGCCCATACGTACGCTTAGGGAGATTTTTACCAGTGATGGGCACCCCCGCGGGAAGAGAACTAGTTTTTCGACCCCCAAGGTTGAACCCGATGTGAAGCCTACGGCGCGAGCAATACCGAAAAACGAGCCTACTGTTAACGCTACAGTCAAGATGGAGCCAAGAGTAGTGCCCAAGGGTGAGCCTACAATATACCCAAAAAAAAGAGATGTTGAAGATCCCACAACCAGTGATTGGGTTGATGATGTCTCATGGATGAGTGAAATTGAGTGGGATTCATATTTCCCAATAAACATATCAGTTTCCCCTGTGCCAGCAAACCCATGCAAGTGCAAAAAATGGTTCACATGAACAAGCTCAAGTAGAAATTAGGTGTTGTTGGTGTGTTTTATTAATTATGTTGTTTTTTAAGATGTATGTATGTTTTTAGGTTAATTAGAAATTAGGTGTAGTATCAGGTGTATCAGGTTATCAACATTATCTAAGGAGTAATTTATGTGTCTAATGTTTTTGTAATCTTTTTGTGGTGTAATATCTAATGGAAAAAAAAACTATCTAGTTTGTGTGTTGTTACTTTCTTTGTTGGGATGTATTATTATTTTTTTTTTATTATGTTTTTGGTTTATTCAAGTAGATATGTGGTAAACTTTTTCCTAGGGGGGGGGGGTAAGCCCCATTTGTTAAAAAAAGTAATGAAAAGTAAAAAAAGTAGGAAGTACATGGACGTGGGTAATGACAAAAGGATATATTTACAATGGGACCGACAAATGGTTGGTTCATATCTTTATATTAGATCCATCATTTCAACTACAAGCTTCCAACTATCTCCATCTCCAACTACCCAAACTATATTTAAATATATGATTTTCTCATCTCTCTTTTTCGTATACAATTCATCTATCTCTCGAAAAAGATGAAAAGGTGTTCATGTGGGAGGATTGCTGTTATCCGGACATCATGGACCGACGATAACCCAGGAAGAAGGTTCTATTCATGTCCATTTAAGGTAAAAAAATTCGAACCCTGGTTTTAATAAGTAACTGCCCTTATTTTTAATGTAGCCTAGCAACTGCCCTTTCATTGGTTGGGTCGACCCACCGATGTGCTTATGGTCAACTAGGATCATACCAGGTCTTTTGAGGAACATCAACAACCTGCAAGCTGAACTGTTTACCCGCGAACAAGAAATTCGGAAGAAGAATAGGGTTATATGGTTACTGATATTAGCGTTAGTGTTTGGCAGCTTACTTGTTAGGATTGTTTGTTATGATTTAGTTAGTACTTAGTTGGATTATGCTTATTAGTATGTTTAATGACATTTTCTAGTATGTACTTGTTGATGTTTGGTTGAATCTGAGATTTTTCTATGTTATGGGTTTTTGGGTTTTGCTTTTACCATATTACATTTTTCCCCCTAAGATTTTATGTAGACTTTTGATGTTTTGAATCTGAGAATTTTTTATGTTGTTTTTTTGGTTTTTGTCTTTACCATGTTACATTTTTTTTTGCCTCTGATTTTTGTACTTTTTTGGTGTATCCGAGATACATTTTTTTCAGCGAGATTTTTTTGTACATTTTTGTTCTATGTGTGTTTGATCATGTGCCTTTGTTTGAACGTTCCTTGAATATATTTTTTTCCCCAACAACGTTGTATGTTTTTTTAGATTTGATCACGTGACTCTTTTTTATTTATTTATTTTTTTTCCCTAAAGTGTGTAATCTATGTATGCCCCTTTTTTAAGATATCATTTTTTTTAAAATCATATAATAATGACACGAATTATTGAATAAGATACACTGGAAAAAACATAGATTTATCTCAATAGTTGAGTACATAATAACTTCAACACTAGATATGGTAAACAACATAGGATAAGTAAAGTAGCCCCTATATTGCATGAGAGAGGGAAAATTGGGGCACATTTTTTTTCACACCGATAATAGCAACTTGATGTAAACACCACTATTTAGTTAAGAAACGATCTTGGTGTGCCATACTCAATTTCAGTGCTAAGTGGTTCTGGGCTAAGCTCACTCTCCCACGGGTTGTGGTTGGCCCACGAGATAAGGGTGTTTTGAGAGTAACAAGAGTAATCATCATCTATAGGATCATCTTCAGGATCATCGATAGTTTTTTGATCAACTGCCGGGGAGGTCTCCTGGGTGCCGTTGACTGGTTTTGCTTGGTCTGCGAGCACCACAGATGAAGATTTTTTGACGGGGGTAACTTGTGTGGTGAAGTAAAATGATCCCCAGTCAACATCCAAAAGTTCATCATCTGGCGACATCTCATCATGTGTTGTTACTTCAGGTTTAGTGTTAGTAAGGAGATCACTTATAAGCTTAGCATCGATATCCAGATTTTCTTCAACAGTGTGCGGCGTTGACGGAATGGAAGGGGTTTTTGTGATTTGAGAACACTCTGGGTTGCAATCCGATTTTGGAGTTTGGAGTTCGAATGAAAGAGTTCTCCGTAATCGTTTGGTAACCCATTTTGAGTTCGCCGGTGATGATGGACTAGACATAATAAGGTGGTTTTTTTTAGTTCTTTATGGTGAACAAGTGATGAAACTAATGTTTACATTTCACCTTATTTTATAGACAATCAAATGATGTTAGGTGGAAAAATTAATTAGATTGTTTACATCAGTTTACATCAACATTAAATGTACTACACTGACCAACATAGAAGATAATTATTTTTTTGATTTAAGGAGTTACAATTTTCTTTAAAGATTTGAACTTTTGATTTTTCCATCGTTTTTTGTTTACCCAAATGTGATAGGTGTATATATATATTTTATATTTTTATTATTACACGCAAAGAGTCAATTTGGAATTTATTAGATGTGTGTACTATAGTTATGAAATCATGACAGAGATACATTAACAATGAATATAGTTAGAGATAGAAGTAGTGATTTATAGTGATTTATTCCTTTTTTAATTGGACATAAGATAGAGATAGAAGTACACATATTTTTCCTTTTTATTATTTATGCCTTTTCATTGGTGTAAACATTAATAAGTGATAAGTTTTCTTTTTGTCCAATTTAGATTCCCCATAATGGGGCAATTTATGAGACTGTACTTTTATATATTTCTTGGATATAGTGTTCGATATGTATGTACTTCTTATGCAGATTAGTCACTTCCAAGTTGGCACAACTACTTTGTAAGACTTCACTTTTTTTTCTTTATAAAAATACTATAATAGTATTACAATTGAGATAAGATATAAGTACAACGTTTCCCATAAGTACAATTTGAGAACTATCCTGGCTTTTTGTCCATCTTAGATTCCCCATAACAACTACTTTGTAAGACTTCACTTTTTGTTTCTTTATAAAAATACTATAAGAGTATTCCCCATAACGTGACATTTATATGAGATTGTACTTTATATATATTATTATAATAATGGGTACTATTATATATTTCTTGGATATGGTTTGGGTACATGCGTGTACTTTTTTTTGCAGATTTGACAATTCAAAGCTGGCATTTATGAAAATATATTATAATGAGTAGTTAGGTTTGCATAGCAGGTAACTCGCCCCTCAATTTAATATATCTTGTTACATTATTTTTTGGTACTGTTTGTTGTACAAAGAAAGGTATTTTTTTGTAACAAAGCAATTTGTAATGATAGTTATTGCCGCTTGACTAACGCTAATTATTATAGCAAAGAACACACATATTGATAGTTATGGTCGCTTGTCAAACTTTCCAGTAGTTTACTTATGCTTCACCAAAATGTTTAAGATGTCCGGATCAACGACAGACATTAATAGTTAGATACATATAGGCAACTGACAAAGTACGAGTTTAAATTGTTTAAGTTGTACACCATAGTCCCATCCACAAAAAAACATAACATTACCATACGGAGCAGCAACTTACACTGATAATGCAGCATCACGAACCTTTCCCTTCATCACATTCACATCACAGAGTAGTATGCGTGTAGCGAATTTTTTTCGGAGGGTAAGAATCTGTTTTTGCTTTTGCTTCCAGTTGCTACTAAAACCACATTCAAAGTGTTTACCAACGCCGTTAAAATTCTGCATGTGGTGCATAAGGAATACTGCACTATCCATTGGATGTGCACTTGTCGCCCAATGGATATCACACCTCTTAATCTTGGCTGGTGCAATTTTATCCTTTAACGGATGTTTGCAATGCTCCAAATAATTGTCCAGCATATGCTTCTGTAAAAAAAAAAGATAAACTAATCAGTTTTTGTATGAGTTCTTGTTTTTCATCCTAATGTTTTATGGGAAAAGAAAATGACTAACCACTTTGTATGGTGTATCTTTTTTGTAGTAGTCTTGATGATCCCTAATGCCAGCTAAGGGTGTGCGATCAGGCTTGTGGTCTATGACGGTTATTTCACCGTTTTCCAGATCGAAAACAAGCATGTAATATTCATCATTCTCGAGGATTGGAAAGAAACCCATTTTGATCCCAATGAAATCATATGCGCCGCCTACGACCATCCTTTCGCCGAACGTTTGCATACGTTCATCATCATCACAAGTAGAATCCGTCAAAAGCCAGCTGTCCTGTTTTTTTTTTCCAAATAAGTTGTGTCAATAAGGTGGTGCAAGCCCCGAATTACCATAATTCAAAAGATGCATTTAGATAGACATACTTACAACGTTCCCAAAGACTTAATAAATCCAAAATCACAGTCAAAGATCAAGTAATATAGTATGAATACTTACTATCACAGTTGTGCTAAAATAAACCCGCGTCGGGCAGCCGTCGGTTCTGTCAAGTTCTTCATAATTCATCACATCTACCCAAGCATCAACTACATCAGAGCAGACCTTCACTTCCTCCCTCAAACTGCGCATCAGCGTTTTTGTGAGTTCTAAGCCGTATATACTCTCGAAGATAACATCTCTGCGCAAGACAATGTTAGATATGTAAATTAGATTCTGGATATCAAGAAACTAGGACTATTATGTTTTATGTATATCTTTTATAGCTGAAGTTACCCAGCAGATTGACCAAATTTTTTTGTTACCCCGCTAGACAAGGAGATGACCATTCCCCGTGTCCTGTTTTGTGAAAAATCATATGCAGTTATACATTTAAAACATAATAGACTATTTAAAAAAAAACATACTATTTGGAGCAAAAACATTCCATAATCTATCATAGGACCAAAGTTTTGCATAATGTAACAAGTTATTTTTTTAATATTTTTAAACTGAAGCTTACATTGAGTACTTCACATCGAATAGAAAATCCCAAATACGCTGTTCTTCCGTTGTAATGTCTATTCCCATTTCGTGTTCATGGTCATCACATGAGCGGTTGAACCTACCAACTGGTTTTCTTCGTCTTGATTTAAATTCCTTTATCCAAGCATTACGTGTGATATCATTTTCAGCCGTTCCCTTCCCTGCTCAATTTTAGTTTTTGTTTGTTAGTATTTAATAAAAAATGCCAAGTTTATTATAATCTTCGAAAGAAGTAAAAAAACATGTAGAACTCACCTTCTTGATTTTTGTCATGCGTATCATCGACATCATCACCTGCAATTTTTTTTCGTTTTGATAAGTCGAATTATCCGTTGTGTACAGAAATAACACATGTTCATTTTTTTTGGGGAATCATGAGTCACCTAATTCGGTGTCTTGTGTGAGCAGGTGAAAGGTAGGCACATCAAACAATCCTTGCATGTTTTGTGTTTCGTTGTTCTTGTCTATTTATATTCATTCACATGTACACAGACACATACGTGTTAGTTTGTTTTGTGTATGATTTGGTTTTCTTGATTTTTCTACACTTGTGACGGGTTATATGTAAGATGTAAAACTTACTTGTTGTAGTTATCGTCTCTTGATCTTTTGCCTCATTTTCTTTGTTGCCTATGTCTCCACATGTAGCATTTTTTTGTAGTGGCATCTCCGCACCTTTCTCCATCTATCATCTCTGGTGTTTTGTCAGCCTTACCCCGATCTATTTATTTTTATGTGGCCACATACACACATGTTACGCTTAGTTTGCAATTTTAGGACATACATTTGGTGGTTTACTTTATTGTTAGTTAAACATTTTACATTTTTTCATCTGTAGAGAAATGTAACATTGATGTCATTATTTTTTTTTATTATTTTTCTATGTACAATTACTGCACGTGTATGTTGTCGTGTAGGAAATTAAAGTGGAGTTTCTATTTCAAATAAAGAAATTAAAGTTAGCTTTTCCTCACATAACGTTTTTGTTAGGATTGTCATCACTAAAGTTACCTTTTGCCGACACATCATTCTTCATTTGCTTACCATCGCCATTCCCCCGATCATTGCCAGATGCTATATACGTTTAAAAAAAATAGTATCAGTTTATTATCACACAAGACGTTTTTGTTAGGATTGTCATCACTAAAGTTACCTTTTGCCGACACATCATTCTTCATTCGCTTACCATCGCCATTCCCCCGATCATTGCCAGATGCTATATACGTTTAAAAAAAATAGTATCAGTTTATTATTGTTAGCTTTTCCTCACATAACGTTTTTGTTAGGATTGTCATCACTAAAGTTACCTTTTGCCGACACATCATTCTTCATTCGCTTACCATCGCCATTCCCCCGATCATTGCCAGATGCTATATACGTTTAAAAAAAATAGTATCAGTTTATTATTGTTAGCTTTTCCTCACATAACGTTTTTGTTAGGATTGTCATCACTAAAGTTACCTTTTGCTGACACATCATTCTTCATTCGCTTACCATCGCCATTCCCCCGATCATTGCCAGATGCTATATACGTTTTAAAAAAATAGTATCAGTTTATTATCACACGCGCGTGTATTATATTTTTTTTTGCACCTTACCTTTTTTCAGTAAATTATCAGTCGCTGCACTGCGTTTTTTATTTCGCACATCCACATGATTCTGTTTATTCGAATCTGTCAATTATCATTATTTTTGTGTTAGAAATGATTGGGTTTAAAGAGTCAGTACATGACCACGATACATTAAATGTACCCTAAGTTTTTGAACTACTATACATAGGCGTTTTTAATGGTACTGTTATTTTTTTCGGGAAAATGTAATCAAAATGGAGCTTGTTAATCCATCTTTTAAATAAAATTTTAACGTGTAGGAGTAAATTGATTGTACGAAGAACGTAAAAAGCAGTTTATGGCTCAACGAATCTGAACGAAGTACGATAAGTATATTCTTGTTCCAGTAAGTCTTACCAAAAAAGTTATCTCGCACTCTATTTTTTTTGAGCTACAAATACATATGAATACTTTTTTCGTGTAAACGATTATTTGCAAATAAAAAAAGATAAATATGTTTTGTAAAAAAGGTCATACCATTGATCTTTGCCACTGCAGCCGCGTTTAGCACATCATCTTCAGGGTCTGCATTTAAAAAAAATATTCAAATTAGCAACAGCTTGTAGAAAAAACTGAGTACATATTCAATGAAGTGATATATATCCGTTTTCCCGTTGTACCTTCTGTGTAATCATTATCTGGGTTTTGGACTGTCTTGTTAAGAGACATGAGGACCCCAGCAATTTTTTTCCTTGGGGAATCAGGCCACAGCGATATCCTTGTTTTTTTTTAGTGTACAATTTTCTCAAATCGTTGTATCAATTTTTTAACTTGCTCGTTGTCTGGATGAGCATTGAACACTACTTCCAATTTTTTTTCCACCGTAACTCTTTTCGCCTCCATCACGTCCAAATGTTTTTCTATCAATGCAATCTCATTCTACAAACAAAGTTATAAAATACATTTTTAACTAATTTTCGAAAGAACATAATTATTTTGTAATTGGTTATAATTATTAATCTTACACTCAGAACTTCATCATTAGCATGTAACTCTGTTTTTCTTGGATCCCGTCTAACCACACCAACTTCATGCAAATCCTCTCCACCAAAGCCACCTCTTTTTATCTCAAACCGTTCTCTTTTTTTCAGTTCGTATTTGTTCCAGAATACGATTGGGTATATTGTCCGGTCAACTGGAAATCCTGTGCATTTAACTCTGTCGACATATAGCAACTGTGTAACGGCGAAAAAAAAACAAGCGGTAAGATAACAAAACAAATGTTGTATGCCTATATTGTTAGTAAGTTTTGTTAAACAGGACACTTACAGCCAAAAGTGTGAGTGGTCCAGAAAATGGAGATTCAGGATCACAACTCTTCCAGCCATCTTTACATGATTTGATTTGTTGGATCAGATAGGCACACCAATTGATTTTACTGAAATCCGTGTCTCCAGTAAAAGTTTTCAAAATCCACTCTTTCATTCGCCCATTTTTGTTACACTCAACCATGACGGTTAAGAATAACATCAGGAAGTCCAGTCGGAAATGAAAACTGTTGGCTTCATCACTTGTGAGTATAGATCGTGCCAGGTTCGTTGGTGCCACAAATCGTTTACGATATCGTTTTCTCCATGCTTCAACAGCAACATCAAGCTTTGAATATGTTCGTACATTTTGCATGTCTATGCCCTTCTTAGGAATCCCTAGAAGGTCATGGACAGACTCAACATCAACATCTATTGACCCACATGGCATTTCAATAGCCATTTCTTCTGGGTTAAAGTGGTCCACAACATAGTGGGCAATTTTTAGAGGTATCCCACTGATGTTGAATGACAACATTTTTCCAAAACCCATCCTATTAACGTCTTCTTGTTGGTTCCTCGTTAGAGACTTGATGCATTTGAACAACTGCATAGGTGACGAACGTGTTTTTAATTTAGGCCACTTATGCGTCGTTTTTGCGTGTTTGCCACTTCGGGTTTCCACCCGATCATGTTTTACTTTTTTTGTTTTTTTTACAGCAATTGCATCCTGTTTTGGTAGAGCTGTATCTGCAGTCATCTGTGAGTCACCATCTGCTGAAACTAAGATAACAACTTTTGGTTACGATTTTCATATTTCATAAAGAAGGAAAGTAGTAGTGGGGTGTGTTTACGTACTTATTAGTTTCCTTTTGACATTTTTCTTTGGTTTGCTATCCTCACGCCATCGCTGAGCTGTAAATATACATTTTTTTGTAAACAATTAGCATTAAAGTACCTAAGCCAAGTATTGAAACATATATTCATTTTATTTAGACTCTCAAAGATCATGTCTAGTACAGTTTTGTACCTCCTCTTGTACGTGTTGCCGGCCCGTCCTGATCGCCCTCGCCTTACAAATGTTTTACAAAGTCATGTACACATAAATATTAGATTCAAGAAGAATGTAACCAAAGCTTTCCATACATTAAAAAATGTACCTTTATTTCTTTTCTCAATGTTTTCCATCGGAGTGTCCAAGTCACTGTCTGGTAAAACTGTGGCACCATATTTGTTTTATTATTTATATAAAGCATTACTATTAGACAATCGAAAGAAAAAAAATGCTTTTTTACGTACTTATTAGCTTTCTTCTGCGTACCTTCTCCTCACAATGTGCTTCCTTAACTGCATTTGTACAAGTTTTATATAGATCACGAACTACTAACAACCTTTACCAAAATATTTATTAAAAAAATAAAGACTAAATTTAAACCTTTTTTAGCCCCCCTTGTCCGCATTGCTGGTCCGCATGTATTAGTATCCCGTGTCACTGTTTTTAGAAAGCTTATGGAAATTAGACATAACATGACAACAAACATGTAATGAATTAAAAGTAGTTACGTACATATTTGTTGCCTGTTTTTGCGCTTCTCAAGCACCGGGGTATCACGAACCTTTTTAGCTGCATTTTTTATTTGTAGTCAACATCAATAAAGACAAAATGGTTTTTAATCTGTAAGCATAATTGATCATAGTTTTTGTAATTTATAAGCACCTGTGGTCATTTTTTTGGTTGGATTTGTTTTGTTATTCTTAGCTGTTACAACGGATTCCTGCAAAAGTATGAGATAAAGAGGCAGTCAATATATGGACCACATGACTTTTCTAACAGACACATATCACCAGTAGATAACAAATATAGGACTCCAATTAACAGTAGATCACTATGGCCCAGATCAGTTTATAGCAAGCAGAGTTTTGTTTCCTTAGAATGAACAAGTACACACTATCAGTGTATTTTTTTTTCTGGATCAAAATTAACCCACAAACCACACCCCCCACCCCCCCCCCCCCCAAATTGATCATGTGTTCATCCCCAAAAACCCCTAAAGTTACCCCTGTCATTAACAGAAAACCAGATGTATGAAGAAACCGAGCACTTTGAAAACTGTTTAATAGTTTATATTCTTTATTTTCATAACTACCTAAATTTTTCAACTTTCTTTTTTAACAAGTGAGATTATTTAAAACCAACAAAAACCCCTAATGGTACCTGTAATTAAGAAAAACCCAAATGGGTATAAAGCAATCCAGCATTTTCAAAAGTCTTAAAAAACCCTATAATCTCTATTATAAAACACCCTAATTCTGAATAGCTAAAACAAAGTTGATGATTTCAGTCAACCAAGAGAGCGACGCACCTGAACCCCTCTCGTTTTTAGCCTGATTTTTTTCTTCCGGTGACCGTTGAAATTCTACGGTGATTTGTTGAATATCTTCGTCGATGAAGTTATACGCTTGATGAAGATGATGAGAGAGAGCGACTCTCCGGTGAAGATGATGAGAGAGGGTGACTCTCCGGTGATTTTGGGGTTAATTTGAGAGGGGTTGTTGAAGAGTATGAGAGAGTTATGTGAGTCTCTGGTAATATTTTGTGGTTTTTGAAATTGTAGACTGATGTAGGGTTTTTAGGATTAGGGGTGTAATGATGCAGGTGTTTGATGTTTGATGTAAAGCTTCTTACACTCATGCAGAGTTTTGTCTGTTCTACGAGAGTATATTAAGCTTTTCCCACATTGCCCCTCTAGGTACATGATTTATATTAAAAAATAGTCACAAAGGAATTCATATTTCACTAGTGCCCAAAATGAATCTCAACCATCCATCAAGCTTAATCAATGGTGGTTAATGGGTTTTCAGGGTTTAGTCAACTCAACCGGGTTTTCGATTTATCTTTCCCCTATATATATATATATATATATATATATATTAAAAAAAAAGTTGATGTGGCTTGGCCACGCCAGCCAAGCCACGCCCACCATACCCCATACAAAATGGGTTTGTGAATTGAGTTTTCAAAGTTACACGTGTCAACCCATGCCCCAAATCCCCGCCCCACCATACCCCACGGTCTAAATAGGGCAGGAAAGAGAACTTTCTCATTGGTCGGTCAGGTGCCATGTGGCACACCCGAAGACATATACAAACACACATCCATGGTGGGTGCTCTTAGTTTGTTATAAATACTTATCTATTTTGTAGTACTGTTTTGAGATTCACCAACTGCGACAACTCATAAGGCAAGCGATAGAGCGAAGGACGCGTAATTCGAATAACCGAGGGATCCCGAATCAGAATGTCTTCAGATTATTCTAATTTTTTTTTCCAGTTTGGTAATGCTAATCAGTAATCATGTTTCTGTTTAGTTTGAACTAGCAGATTTTCGTCCTTTTTTTCTATACATAAAACAACAATGAAGGATAGTGTTTTTGTCGGTTATAGTCTCAAATGAAACAAAATATTCAGCTAAATTAACACAAAAATGATTACAGTGTTTTGCCATATTAGTTAGTAGCCAATAATTCCCGTTACTATAAGAAAACTTCAAAGAAGAGCTGCAGCGAAGAACCTATGTTTCAATACAGCTTCAGCAATTGGCCTGTTCCTGAAGTCAGGATTCAACATCATCTGCATTTAATCAAAACAAAAGTAAAAATAATAGCAACATAATAACTCTGACGTGACAAACAAACACACCCAAATCCATAAAATGAAACAGAACCTGCAATAACTCCCAGCCAGCACCATCACCCGAATCCAAAAACTTAACAGCGTCTAGAAACCGATCATCAGCTAAGCAATACCTAATCAAAACATAGGCAGAATGTGTGTTAATTTATGACTACAATATATTATTTAAAAAATTTAATAGAGTTGTTACTCTCTGGTAGCCGCAAGATCAAGTTTGAAAGTCGTCTCTAGCAGCCTCTGCAAGTTCAAAACCAGATTTTATATATATTTATAAAGAAAGGAGGAAAAATGGCTTCAAAATAGTTATGTGAACTTGCTTGCAATGAAAGGCTATCCACAATTCCTGCTTCACAAAATGGAATAAAAGCCAAAGTTGCAAAAAGAAGACCAGCTCCATAACTATATATATAAAAAAAGAATAACCGAGTATGAGTAAACAATACCAATTATATATATTTTTACACTATTAGTAAAAATTAAGGTAAGACATTTACATATCATCTGCTATTCCAAAAGCTCGTTTTTCCATAGTCGTATACGCCCCAGATGATCTTGCTCGTCTCCAAAGACCTTCAGACAATCCATATGCATTTTCCTCTAAGCTTGAAAATCTAGAGCGAAAAGCTATTAAATTAATCAAAGGTTGTTTATAAAAAAGAATACATTCAGTTATGACTAGGGCTGTAAACAAACCGAACGGACACGAACAAGGCCTTGTTCGTGTTCGTTCATTAAGGAAATAAATGTGTTCACGAACGGCTCATGAACACTTACCGAACGGGATTTTATGTTCGTGTTCGTTCATTAAGGAAATGAGTGTGTTCGCGAACGGTTCACGAACACAAACGAACACAAATAAATTTGGCGAACGCGACGAAGGATAAAGATAGATGGCCCAGAGAGTAGCACTCGAATTTGAATCCCTTATTGTGGAACGGAGGTCGATCGTATTCGCCGATGTAAATAATGAGAAACGAAAGGAAAATGATGCTTAAACAAGGTGAAAATGAGTTTCCTAGTTTCGTTGTTAGGGTAATAAAATAAATAAAAGTTTAATAATATAAAAAGTACTAATAAAATATAAGAAAGTACAAAGATCTTCAATTAAAACACAAATATACGAACATAAACGAACGCAAATCAACGAATGTTCACGAACACCTTACCGAACGTTCACGAACACAATCGAACGAACGAGACCTCTGTTCATGTTCGTTCATTTAACTAATCGAACGAAATTTCTTGTTCATGTTCGTTCGTTTATTAAACGAACGAACATAAACGAACTTCCTGCCGAACGGTTCACGAACTGTTCGCTGAACGTTCGGTTCGTTTACAGCCTTAGTTATGACTATCACCACAAGCATACCGTATATCAACTGAGAAGGCAAGATCACGGAGCCTTGGAACAAGATAAGCAGCATCTTTATCTACCATTGTACTGCAATACCAACACATACGTTTAATTTACCTTTTTAATACACTACAAATCGCGTCTTCAAGAAAAAAGAAACAATAATAATTACGTACTTGAGAACGACTGAAGATGGGCCAAGGCTCTGATGTAATCTTTCATGGTCATGCATGTATGCCAAACCAGATAAAACACCTTGAAGAAGTTTAATAATAAAAAATCTTTTTCTTTTCATATTCGATTCTTCTTCAAAGGGATTCCAGGATTTTTGCTCTCCAAGAGCACGATTTTTTGAAAGTTTCTCACTTGAAGCTTTGGCATAGTCTGTTGCGCTGTATTTCCCATCGTTGCGAAATGCAAGCCACTGTTTATTATTTAGATTACAAATATAGTAGTCATAATCTTCATAAAATGAAAACATTAAGAGGAACTTAAAAAAAAAGAAATTTATAACAGATTCAATGTATATCAGATTATTGGATGTTGACAACCTGCTCTCCCGTTTTAGTCTCGAAACCTCCTAAAAGAATTTGAATGTTTTTGCTGATAGACTGTGAACAACTCTGCAGAGAAGATCTCATCACTATGAATCACTGTATGTAGAAAAGCAAATCAAGGGGAAGGTTCAACACATAACCACAAATAGTGCAAGAGCCAATCTTAATCATACATATGTGCTCGAATTGGTTCTCGTGGTTCTCGCAATAAGAGTGGTTCTCAAATGAACCCTACCCTATGCACATATGTATATATCAATTCAAGCATATTCACACAACCATGATTTATTCTAACACTAATGTTAGAAGCCTAGATCAAATAAACGAATGTTTCAAAACGGTTGTCGCACTATTTAAGGTTATGTATTGAACCCTCCACAACAACTCAATTGGTCAAATATAATGTTCTAAATGTACTTGAAGAAAAGCATGAGATTTCAGCTCATTTGATGCCATCATATCAGCCTCAAGACCGCCTATTTGCTTCCCCGGATAAACCTATACGATCAACAATAACATAAGCATCAATAACAGAAATGTTTGTTCAGCAAAACCAAATGCATCTTACTTTAAAAATGATTGGAGTGCCCTTACGCGGGCCCTGCGCTACTCGTCCTTCGTAAAGTCTGCAGAAAAGCTGTAACATTAAAACAAAAAACAACATATAAACAATCATGATCAACTAAAACCCTAAACTGTGATACTTAAACATCAATTTTAAATATTATCCCAATATATCACCGATATATCAGTGATATATCGGTTATCGGTCCCCTGCTGAGATATTGGTACAAAATATCGGTACCGATTATATCAGCGATATTCACCGATATTTGACCGAAATATAATCGATTTTCCTGATATCAGTACCTTTCTTCTTAGTTCTACCATTCGGCTTTCTTCTTATTGATGCTATTAGTGTTTTAAGTCTTAATTGTTAGTGTTTTAAGTCTACGTCAGTTCCTGCTTCGCTACAATTGTTAGTGTTTTGCAAGTTGCAGGGTATGAAAGTATACTGAATTGTCAGTGTTAATTTGCTATATACATGAATTTAGCATGATATTAAAATTACGGATATCCCACAGCGATAACCGATATCTCAAACCCGATATCTTAGATATTACTGACCTAATTTGCACATCACCTTCTCTAACATCCTGAAACTTCAACCCCCCTACGTCTTGTAACTGCGGTGAAGTATCATAACTGCACAATTTGCACAAATACACAAATTCTCAAATAAAAGAAGCAATTGGAATTGATAGGATAGGAAGATAGTTTGAGTGAGGTAGGGGGGGTTTTAATACCTGGTGACGTTCATGAAGCCGTAGCTTCCGATTAGTCTACCGACTTCGAATGATTCAGGATTCATGATGAGACTGGCTCTGTATCGTCCGTGCGTTCCGGTTTTTTCATTTTGCTGGAATTTTAGATTGAAGCTCTTGATGATAACTGACGACGGAGTGTGGGTAAAGGAAGAAGGGGAATGGGGAGAAAGGGTGCAAGTAGTTATACATCCGGCGGCCATTTTTGTATGGGGTTGATGCAATGTGGCGCCACCTGCCGTTAAGCGACACCGGGGATATCTGATAAGATATATAGCTCCCGGCCAATCAAATCAACAGGAGTTTGGGTTTTATATTACTGTAGTAAAAATCTTTATTATGATTCCTATATCCTAATTCATTATCTGCACACTTACTTTTTCTTCCCTTTTATTGAGGGGTTTTTTTTCCTTTATCAAATATCTCATTTTATTAAATAATAATAACTATTATTATGCATCATAAAAAATTATATCTCATCGATTAAGAACATCTGCAATAAGGTCTATTGATCATCACATTCATAAATCATAAAAGTGGTCACGTGTTGAGAGAGGTGTAGAAGGGGGCGCTTTTATGAGAGAGGTAGGTCCATGAGCTCGTCAATTTTTGCCTCATATGGAGAGTGTCAAAATACGCCTCTCTTCCTCGCTCTCTCTCTCTACTCTCATCATACACCGGCAGATCATGGTCGCACGATAGTCCTCCCCCTCCTCTCCTCTCACACTTCTCTCATTCTCCAAACATGGTTGTGTTAGAATTTTTATTCTATTGATGAAATCCAACATCTTCTGTTTTTTTCGTATCGATTCTTTAATAATCACCATTCCTTCTTACATGAACACAATTTTAAGCTTTTTAACTATTAACTAGTTAATTGTCTACGTATATTTTATTAAATAATGATATAATCTTATAAACATTAGTCTTGCTTAATTTCTTTTTAGTTTCCAATTGAAATGAACTCAAAAATACACATGTATGCGATTCAGCTTGATTCGTTTTGAACATAAAATCTCGACCAAACCAATAATCATTTTAGAATGATAACAAAGCAAACCGCCAAATCGTTCAATTTGCTAAACTACTATTTTTTCTTACTTTTTTAGTAAACTTTATCACCGAGAAGAAACAATGAGATAGGTTCTACTTAGCTAATATGAGGTTAGTTCACTTGATAGAGACATATGTCTTTTCGAGAGGAAGTTTTATGAGTTATATTCATTTATGAACGCTTAAAATAAAATAAAATGAATTCAAAATCAAAAGGCTAAAATAGTAATTTAAGGGTTAGCCCAAACACGTGGTGCACAACTTACGCAGGCTTATTAGAGGAGCCCATCCCATCAGTAACTTGCAAAATCTTCAACATCGACGGCATTTCATCGAACACATCGTGTGCAGGTCGATCCAAAATCCTCCATCTACCACTGAACTTCTGCAACATAATCAGGTTGTAAACGATGTCGTCCTCTATCACCTTTCACTCGCAATTGGCCTCCTCATCACGAATCCCCTCTTTCGAATTTGTTTCCCGTGCATCCACAATCAATCGCTCTGCACTGCGCTACCAACCTCGTACCGCCACCTTTGGCACCTTAAAATTCAGCTCTCACGCTATTAGGACTGGAGTTCCTGCAAGAAGAATTGGATGCTTTGCTGGTATATGTTTTTACTACACTAGTTTTAAGAATCCCTAACTAATTAATAATATCTTTCACCCTTTCACTTAGGGTTAGCTTTTGTGTGTGTAAAACGTTGTCAAGAATTGTTTTGCTTGTAGGTTTAAGGAGTATTATGTTTATCTGAGTTTTAGATTTTATAAAAATTGAATCTTGAACTCATAGAGTCTAGAATTAGTGACTACTGTCATATAGGGCTGTTCAAATTGCTCGAGACTCGTTCGATGCTCTATCGAAAAATGTTCGGAATTTGCTTGTTCAATTCTGCTCGATTGAAAAACGCAGTCGGTTCGGATCGGTTCGGTTGAAACGAACCGAGGATGAGCAAAGGTCCGCTCAGTTCGGTTCGACTCGGTTGGCTTGAATAATTTTTTAATATATATATGTATATATCATAATAAAATAACTAGAGATGCATATTAACAATGTTTCGTCCAAGATCCATCTAGAGCTCATTTAATTATAGAATTGAAGGCTGATACCAATAGTCCATTGCCTAATAATCCAGAGTAATTGAGTCAAAATATCAAAATACCGAATGTGAAAGGTCGATCGATACTTAAGTGTCAACCCGCCATTCAGTTCTAAAGTACATAATCCTAATTAAACCCTGCATCAACCATCATTGTTCAAATTCTCCGTCTTCAAGACGCCAACTCCCTAAGGTTTTGCTTCAATCGGTTCATTGATTTCAAACTTCTCATAGATCCAAGGTTTGCTCCAAGGTTTGCTTCAATCGTTCGACGATTCATCTTTCCGCTCAGATGATCTCGGTACAACTAGTTGAGTGTTTTTCTATTCCTTGTTATTTCGTAAATTTATACTTGTGTTCTAATTAGACGAAACCTTAGGGACGAAAACTGTACTTTACTCTAAAAACTAACAACCCCATCGTCACTTTTCTATTTGTTATGTGACGCTCGATACTCTCTCGACGTTCGTTCGAAAAATACTCGGATTGAAAGGCGCTCGTTCGTCTTTGGCTAAGTTAAAAAAACGCTTGGTTCGGTTCGGTTCTCTTTGTAAACTAACCGAGCACGAGCAACGGTCGGATCGGTTCGGTTCGGCTCGTGAACAACCCTACTGTCATAGTTGATTCATAGGGAAAAGGTATATTTGTAATCAAGTAATCAACCATAGCGGTCGCTATAGCGAATAGTGAAGCGTATAGGTGTAAGGTAGCCAAATAGCGGGATTTTAGTTTATTTTATTTTTATTTTTAAAATATAAATAGCGATTAAATATAGCTATAAAATAACTGGAGTTTAGGTTTTTGTTAAATATACATGTAAAATAGCCTATATACCAGGGTATTTTGATATAATATACATATAAATTTTTTTGTAGTGTATCGCTATTCGCTATGTGGCATATAGGATTATAGGTACCTTATTGTCATTTGTCGCTATTCGCCATTTACAACTATGCTATATACAGAGTGTGAGATGTAGCATATAGTTTAGCACACATTAGCATTACCAATTTTATTTTTTTTTTTATATTTTCGAAGAATTTGGTTCAGTTTTTAGTGCAATTTACATAATGGAAACTCAAAAGTATGATTAAGATGGAAATTGGTACAGATTGTTATTTAACTTTTTATACGGGTTCATGTACTTACAGCATTAAGCCCCGAGTTGAAGACTACTTTGGATAAAGTTGTTACATCACACAAGGTCATCGTATTCATGAAGGGAACTAAGGACTTCCCACAATGTGGCTTCTCAAACACAGTTGTTTCTATTTTGAAGGCGGTAAATGTACCGTTTGAAACAGTTAACATTCTTGAAAACGAAATGTTGCGTCAAGGGTTAAAGGAATATTCACAGTGGCCAACATTTCCGCAACTTTACATTGATGGGGAGTTCTTTGGTGGTTGTGACATAACCGTTGGTAAGTTAACTCACTTTTGGCTTTAAAACACGTCCATTTCGATGCATATTGTTCAATAGTTAATTACCGTCTCTTATTGCAGATGCATACAAGAGCGGGGAGTTGCAGGAAATATTGGAGAAGGCATCATTATCCTGATTGATTCAGGTTTGTATAAACCCTCCATAATTGTTGGAAAACAAACTATATACCATGTTCCATATTCCATGTGTTATGTATTTAAGTTTATAATAACTCGAAGGAGGTTTAAGTTGATATTTATGAAAGGACATGGTTCTAGTCACGTATCAGACTTTCATACAATGTTTCTTTTCAAACCGACATCATGGTTTGTCGTTTCAGTATGCGAATTTTATTTATCTTTATAAGCATGTAACTAGCTAGTTCATAAAACTGGCTAATTATGAATCAGAAAAGCAATCATTTGATCAGCCACATTCGGATCTGCTAATGTGCTTGTATTTGCAAGCTCAACTAGCTGCCTTGAAGCAACTTTCCTCAAAATTCTTGTTTTTGAAGACCATATGTGCAATGGATTTTGTGAGGCCAGTGGCGGATCCAGAGGTGTTTTGGGGGTTCCCAGGAACCCCCTCGGTTTGGCAAAAAATGGAAAAAATTAGTGGAAACCTTGTATGATTTGGAAAAAAATTAGTGAGAATCTACCAAAAGGAACCCGGTGAAAAAAAAAATACTAGATCCGCCACTCAGGCATCGCAACGCAACTGCATCTTAAATATAACTTAAAATACTTTTAAATTTTTCTTGCTTTTTATTTTATACCAACGTGTGACGAATTGTTACATTAAACTCGTCAACAATGCCCCAATATCTTGCAAGATCCGGATCATTAGGAACCTGAAGATAGCATGCATTTATGATGTCATGAAAATATTATATCATGCTATTTAAGGAAAAACATGGTTTTACGATTTTACCACCTTGTAAACTATAAGATGCTCTTTGTTTTTTAAGAGGTAAAACGTCTGTAGTTTGCGGACCACATCTTTAGAAGAAGAGGTGGACCGAACCTCCGCAGTCTGCAAGAAGAAGGCTGCTTGTTTTTTAATATATGTAGACTTCTAAAATAAATTGGTGGTGGTGGGTAGTGGTAGTGATGTTGGACGGTGGTGGTAGGTGGTGGATGTGGATGGTGGGTGGTGGTGGGTGGTGATGTTTAACCTTCTGCAGACCTTAGAAGATCTTAGAAGTGACTGTACCAAGAAGAGCTCGTGCATACGTTTTTTAATGAAACGATCTTTGGGAAAACAAACAGTCTGCAGATGACAATGTCTGCACGTGGTCTGCGTGGCGCAGACATAAGAACCTGCACAGATCTTTTTTAGAAAAACAAACACCACTTAAGTGTTAGCTCCATTAAGTAGAGGCCCTATAAGCAATATGGCTGTCCCGTAATCCAACCACAGTCAGCTGTACACCTCTAATTCAAGAGGAAATAAGTTTTAAAGTAATGCTTGTTTGTGTATTTTAGCCAAATAATTAGAAGTTAAGTAATTGAATGTTCCGAAATCAAGATTTACCTGATATATCACTATATCAGATGGCTTGTAGGCAAATGCATATTTAAATGTTGCCGCAATGTATATCTTGTATCCTCCTGTGGTATGCAGAACATCCTATTACATGCTCCAACGTGATTCACTGCATAAGATGATGGTAATTTTAACCCATTATGTGGCATCTATTGACCTGTTAATCTCACCATCATAATAGTCGCACCATTTCTTTATCTCATTTGCCTAAGCATCATAATGTATCATCCGAGATGAAAGATCTCGTTTTTTAAATCTCATTAGCGCCATGTAATACTTTTTAGACTCGTGATCTCATATGGGTGTCACTTAATCCTCTGAGACTCGTAATCTCACATTAGTGTTTAAATTGATATCCGTCATAAAACTTAGAATCTTATATTATGGCGGCAATTCTTGATAGGACAGAAAAATAAGTTTTGGGTCAATAACATGGCTTGTTTTTAAAACGCGTCATTAAAAAACCTGGCATGTTAGGGTTGCCATATTAATGTTGGGATGGCACGTGTAAACCAACAATTAGACATTTTGGCTTTATTTGTGGATGTTTATTAGGCTGCTCGTAGTGGGGATTATATCACGGCAAAAGAGACTATAGCGCCCCATAGCGCCGCCCAACGCCACTACGGCGGGCGCCATGGGGTCTTCAAGTCCAGTCCCCGCGAAGATGATAGCGTTGCACAATGTTTCGCCCCACTCATACACATATACATACATACATATGTATGTATAATTGAAGGGGTTATATAACCCCCTTACCACTACACCCTCTTGTGATATAAAGCCTCATAAAGCCTCCTTCTTACGCATTTCGCCACTTGTCGCATAACGCCCCCAAAGGGACTTTATGACTATACGTGGTCTTACTAGTCATCGGGTTTGTAACAAATAAAAGGCATAAAATTAAGATTTATTGTTACCATACATACATGGTTCCTTTTTTCGTTTGAGCAATTACTAGACATACACGCTACTTGCGGTACGTTTATAGCTTATACATTCGTTGTTTACTTGCAATCAATATTACAGTATGACGCTAGTGATATTTGTTTAGCAGCAATAAAATAAGAGACTAACATAATGTAAGATCTTTATGAGGGTCAAAATATTTTCACATATTACGGAGTAGGGATACATAGCACACTCCCCCTAAGGACAACGTTTCGGTACAATCCTTTCAATATATCAAACCCGTTGTTACAATTTATCTTGTCAACTTACTCTAAGTTTAAGAACGACTAACATAAGGCAGGGCACCTCATAATAAACCCGCGTTTCATAATAACATTTGCAGGTTTGGCAATACATTCAATCAGGAAAATGCGGCGAGCAATTCTCACGCACACCAATGGACGCCTAAACAGCTCCTTTACATACAAGCGGGCACACATGATCCTCTACATAGGAGCACGTAGTTGCCACGCGCATGCTCCTTTATATAAGAGCACATAAGTTGCCATACGTGCATGCTCCTTTACTTACAAGCACGCTAGTCTCCATGCGAGCCTGCTGCTCTATTTACGAGCACGTAAGTCGCCATACGTGCATGCTCCTTTACTCAGTGGCGGACCCAGGAATTTTTTCATAGGGGTGCGGAACATTTTTAAAAATTTTAGGCCCCAAGGTATATAAGTAAAAAAATTGGTTCGTATCGGGTCGGTTCGAGTCGGGTCGGGTCGGTTCATGTAAAACAAAAGAACATCAAACTAAATGGTTGATATGGTCCTCTTAGTAGATATGCCCTTGTAATCTCATCTCGTTGATTCACGTTATATGATTCAATCGGCTTGCGATTATAAGCATCCGAAGGAAGAGTATCCACATCAACGAATTCAGAAGATGTATCAACTTTCCTCTTGAGAAGTCGCGCCATAACGTCCCTACTCATACTCATGGTTCCTATCGGCTATCACAAACAAATTGATCTATAAGTTCATGGCTCCATAACATGTTACATAATGTATCAAGTATTCAAACACTAGAAATCATAATGTAAATCACACTAAAAATCATCTAAACATCATATACACCATTAAAAAAAAAAAACCCAAACATGATCGTATATAACCCACCACAAAAAAGATAAAATATCACCATCATCACTAACAAAATATAAATATATAACCCACCACAAAACAAAATATCATCACTAACAAGAAGCACATGTCTCCTGCCATCAAAAAATCACTTCAGGTGGCTACCGGTTCCGTCTCACCCCACCAAAAATCAACCAAAAAATCAACCAAAAATCATCAAAAATAACAAAGAAAATTACCCGTGTTCGGTCGGCGGTGGTATGATGGCTAATTACGGTGGTATGCGGCTGCTGTTGTCGCTGATGTTCTGATCGCTGGCGTGCGTGCAGGGATGATAGAGAGCGGGAGGGAATATGTAAGGCTTTTGGGCTTGTTTATTTTATTTTAGTTTGAAATATTGTTGATTTGTTAGGTTTGTTTATTGGGCTAAGACTTAGTAGTGGGCTAGTTAAAGGTATTGGGTATTTGAGTTTAGTTATTTAGGTATTAAAAGTTATATAATTTAGGTAGTGTTTTTAAAAAAATAAGAGTTTACTAAAAAAAATTTAAAATATAAATGGATAACACTTTTTACCTAAGGGGTGCGGACAAAAAAATTCCAAGGGGTGCGGACGGAAAATTTCAAGGGGTGCGGACGGAAAATTTCAAAGGGTGCGGATGGGATTTTCGACGGAACTTAACACTAATTTTTTTTTTCCCGGGGGTGCGCCCGCCCACCTTGGGCAACCCTTAAGTCCGCCCCTGCCTTTACTTACAAGCACGTCAGTCTCCATGCGAGCCTGCTGCTCTATTTACGAGCACGTAAGTCGACATACGCGAATGCACCTTTACTTACAAGCACGTCAGTCTCCACGCGAGCCTGCTGCTATACTTACGAGCACATAAGTCGCCATACGCGCATGCTCCTTTAGATACCAGCACGCCAGTCTCCATGAGAGGCTCTTGCTCTACTTATGAGCACGTAAATCTCCATACATGCATGCTCCTTTACTTACGAGCACGTCAATCTCCATGTCAGCCTGCTGCTCTACTTAAACGCTAGTCTCCATGTGAGCATGCTGCTCTACTTAAGAGCACGTAGTTGTCATACGCGCATGCTCCTTTACTTACGAGCACGATAGTCTTCATGAGAGCCTGCTGCTCTACTTACGAGCACGTAAGTCGCCATACCCGACTCCTTGAAAAAGACGTGCTTTTTGTCTTTGACGAGGAGTGTCTTAAAGCATTCGACTTTTTGAAGGAGAAGTTGGTTAGTGCCCCGATCCTTGTGTCGCCCAATTGGAGCTTACCTTTTGAGCTCATATGCGATGCAAGTGAGTAAGTGACTACGCCATCGGTGCGGTGTTGGGCCAAAGAGTCACTAAACACTTTCATCCGATCTACTACGCGAGCAAAACGCTAAATGATGCTCAAGAGAATTATACCACCATGGAAAAAGAACTCTTAGTCGTAGTATTCGCGTTCGATAAGTTCTGGTCTTACCTTGTGCTTTTCAAGACTATCGTATTCACCGACCATTCCATCTTTCGGTTTCTTTTCCAAAAGAAAGACGCAAAACCCCGTCTCATACGGTTGATTCTTCTTCTATCCGAGTTCGATATTGAGATTAGGGACAAGAAGGGAGCGGAGAACGTCGTGACCGATCATTGATAGAAGGAAAATATAAAGATTTATTAATTGTTTCACTTTGCGTCTTAGGGTGAAGGGGGTGCTCACCTAATAGGTGAGTCCCCTCTCTTACGCCAAACCAATCCCCGTGTGCCACGTCAACTCCCCTCTTAAACTCCCCTAACACCCCAATTTGATGGCGCCACTCCCCTCTTAGGTGAATTGGTTTTTTTTTTTTTAAAAAAAAAAAAAGAAAATCATTGATTGGATGGCAGCTCCCTCTCTCCTCCCTCTCTCCTCCCCCCTCTTCGGCAGCTCCCCACCGTTTTAATCCCTCTCTCTCTTCACCGCTGGAGTTGGCGGCACATATGCCGAGCGGCAAGAGGGGACCCCGATTGCAAATCAGTGGGTACCCCGCCCACCCTTATTAATAGTGTATACCTTGTTCCTGTCACACAACACGCTTGACAAATAGTAACATCCAGAAGGCATTGTTGGTACGGATGTGTTCATATTCCCCACCCGCAAACTATTATTCAGTATTTCCGATTTAGGTTAAACTCTTTTCAGGAAACAACAACCAAACCATGGGAGCCAACAGCGACCACAACAACGGATCCGACGAGCAACAACGACGCTCAGAGATCTACACATACGAGGCCCCATGGCACATCTACGCCATGAACTGGAGCGTCCGCCGCGACAAAAACTACCGCCTCGCCATCGCTAGTCTCCTCGAACAGTACCCTAACCGTGTCGAAATCGTCCAACTCGATGATTCCAATGGCGAGATTCGATCCGACCCGATGTTATCCTTCGAACACCCCTACCCGCCTACAAAAGTCAGCTTCATCCCTGACAAGGAGTGCCAGAAGCCTGATCTCCTCGCTACATCCAGTGATTTTCTTCGCATTTGGCGAATCTTCGATGACGATGAATGTGGAGACGATGAAGTTGTTACTAATGGTGGTATTGGTTCTGGTTCCCGTAGGGTTGAGATGAAGAGTGTGCTTAATAATAATCGGAACAGTGAGTTTTGTGGTCCGGTTACTTCTTTCGATTGGAATGAAGCCGAACCGAAGCGAATTGGTACGTCTAGTATCGATACCACTTGTACGATTTGGGATATTGAAAGAGAGACGGTGGATACGCAGTTGATTGCTCATGATAAGGAGGTTTATGATATCGCATGGTGCGGCGTTGGCGTGTTTGCGTCAGTGTCGGCAGATGGATCGGTTCGAGTGTTTGATCTTCGCGATAAGGAGCATTCGACGATTATATATGAGAGCTCTGAGCCGGATACACCGCTGGTTCGGTTAGGATGGAATAAGCAGGATCCTAGGTATATGGCTACTATCATAATGGATAGTGCTAAGGTGGTTGTGCTTGATATTCGTTTCCCAACACAACCGGTTGTGGAACTGCAGAGGCATCAAGCGAGTGTGAATGCGATTGCTTGGGCGCCGCATAGTTCGTGCCATATTTGCACTGCGGGTGATGATTCGCAGGCGCTTATTTGGGATCTGTCGTCCATGGGTCAGCCTGTTGAAGGTGGGTTGGATCCGATTTTGGCGTATACTGCTGGTGCGGAGATTGAACAGTTGCAGTGGTCTTCTTCTCAATCTGATTGGGTTGCAATTGCTTTTGCATCTAAGCTTCAGATTCTGAGGGTATGAATGTATGATTGTATCAACAGTTTGACATTTGTAATTCAGATATTTTAGGTTGATTTGTATCCACCCAATTAAATGTTTTTGGTTTTCATCAACTTCCTTTGTTACAATTCTGACTATAATGTTTTGAGAGGAAAACTTTGCACATGAATGTACATCACCTTAGTGTCTGACAGTTGATAGTTATTGGGGTATAATGTGTACAGATGAACAGAAATGGGAAATTGATTCTATTACAAATAACAAAAAAATTAAAAGAAAATAATGCAATTTTTGATGATAATCTTTCCTTAGAACAACCAGTGCTTCTTCCTGGGCTTCTGCTGCACCACAGCTTCTGCACAATGAGCAAATATGATTAGTTTATTGGTTTACCATCTCTTCCTTAATCATAAATCAACGAAAGCTCACGCTCACCTCGCATTTCATAGAGCGAGTTGTAGTGCACTTCAGACCAAAAACTTAGCCACAATTCTGTGTTTTTAATAAAGGAAAACATCACTTTGTTAAGGTTCTGCTGAATTTTATAGAATTATAGTGTCATATGTATGCAGACGGAAAAGAAGAGTAATACCCCGCTGAGGTGCCTGTTGTTGTGGTGTAATTTCTATAAAACAGGTATCTCGGAATGAGGTTAGAAGGCATATCTTTGCAGCAAACTGTGAATCGAAAATACACAATATAAATAATTTTAAGAAAACGAAATGTTGAAAGATTACCATGACTTGATCTTATACTTCAACAATAAGTGCATAAACATATACTTATGGGATTTTTAACCTTTTATTTAAGCTTTACAGCAGTACAAATATCATAGATGTAGGATTGCTTATTAAAATGTTTATCGGCTAATTGCTTTTTAAAAACTAACTCATAAATAATCAGATACGCACTCCTAAACTTCTTCAAAACAACTTGTATTAAAACGCAATAAGCAGTTCTAATAGGCGATCCGAAGAGGTTCTTTAACATTGGGGAAAACAGTAAACATGCTTATACTACTACCAATTGACATCACTGGCTGAAGTTAAATTCAAAAGAGGAAAACAAACCCTATCAGCAGCCGCTTGTAAAGTGACATGATCTCCCCACTCACCTGTTCTGTAAATGCCAGAATTCAGTAACAAAAACACGTATATGTCTATTCATATATAACAAAAAATTTATAAAACAACAATACTGCATTAGTCAGATAAATTTTGTTTGCAGTCACGACCCATACGAAGTATCCTACTTAGAAATTTTCTTGTAATACTTCTTGTACTTCATTGGAACATAGCCTTCATATAGAGAACGGCACTCCTTCAGCTGCAAAATCAAAACATGAGACAGCATTAGCATACATTATAATACACATGACTTGGCTTTCTAAATGTATACAAAATTCAGACATTATAGATGTACAAAAAGAAATTATGACAAACCTGCTTCACAACCTCCTTTCGGACATGTTTGTGATACTCAGGTGACCTGTATAGTTGGTCAGAAACTGCGCGGAACTGAAAGACATGGAAAAAAACAATTTGATTAATGATGAAAACCTAGTATATTTTGAGAAAATCATCAAAGTAGCCATGTTTCTCGCTGTGTTATACCCTTATGGTCATATGCCAAAACTATTTCACGCATATAGTCATGTGATACGCAAATATAGTCCAGTATCTATTTTCACCCATCAAAGCGTTAAATATTTTCATTCTATACATGAACAATGGTACATACACGAATCTCTACCCACATGATAATACATACGCAAATCCATACACGTATTAATACAAGTCATTGTTGGGAAAAAGTCTCATACGCGAGTAAAAGTAGATACACGACTCTCATGACTAAAAGA
Source organism: Helianthus annuus (assembly GCF_002127325.2). NCBI lineage: Eukaryota > Viridiplantae > Streptophyta > Magnoliopsida > Asterales > Asteraceae > Helianthus > Helianthus annuus. The sequence continues at coordinate 145,062,840 of NC_035446.2, read as the reverse complement.
GTGATTTGTTTATGACACAAGTATAACACATCCAAGAAAATGATTGTTTTTGTTATTTTCTCATATAATATTACTCAAACAAGAAACAAACTAAACACACCTGACAATTTCCATCACCAGAAACCTTCACTTCAAATAAACCATAAGTATGTAACCTGATGAAGATGAAGAAAGATGTTAATCTCCGAATCTTGTTATTCATAAACTGTATATACATATAATAAACATTGATGGTTAGTCTATACCTCTGGCTCAATCGTTGATGATCCAAACTGGCATCACTAATATTGGGGATAAAGGAATTAATCCGAGGAACATGCTGAAAATTAAGGTTAACTTTTAAGTAAAAATTACTTGATCAAACAAGAATATTTACTTAATAAACGATCTTATTACCCGAACAGGTTCCAGATTAGTAAGCCGACGACCAACCGAACCATCTAACTGAGCATACTCTTCAGACAAAACAGCAGCAATCATCCCATCATCTTCAACATCTTGTTGACTACTCAACGAAGTTGAGCTAGAACATTCACCGACACTCGGTGTAGGATGATCCGACGAGTGCGCTTCAAATCGACTCATCCTCCACAAAAATCAACGCGTTCAAATTGTTTACACGAACTGCAATCGCTAACAATCGATCAAACACGTAATCGCTAACACACGCAACCTAAATTATCGCACAATAAACCAAATCAAACTCTAAAAATTGAACAAACCGTTACAAAGATACAATATACGGCATATTAATCCAGATCCAGGACACAAAACGTAACTGATTATTATAAGTTATAAATTAATAATCGTATTGCGTAACGTAAAATCTATACAGAGGTCGAAAATTAGGTTATCGAATGCAAATTGGTCGCGAATCAAGGAAGAATTGTTCAAACAGAAGTCAAATTGGTTCGATTTCTGTTACAATAGGCAAATATCATTGTATGTATTGAAGTGAATTACGCGTAATCCATTAGAAACATGAAAATTACTTTGAGATTAACGCGGTTACCTTGTGATGAATAATCAGAGGATATATGATTGATCTATAGGGAAAAACAGAGGTAAAATAATAATAAAGAGTGGTTCCTCCGGTTATTGACTTTGGGGATTTGAAGGTGGGTGGGGAGATTGAAAAGGACCCAAGCGAAGAACAGATGAATATTGGATTTGGGCCGCTGCCAACTTGAGACCACAACGAATCTCGTGGGATAAAGTCTCCAAACAATTAATATAACTAGATATTTTGTCCTCAACATTTAGTTTCTGCGGCAACTGAACGGGAGACTAGGCTAGGCGAGTAGGCGGCGATCGCTAATTCGATCCTTGAACTGAGCGGGTTTTACCTCACCGCACTGTCGTGCATTCGGGCGAGTGTTCACGGACTTCGGCCCTAGGTGAGTGTTTTCCTCGGTTCGGAAGACGAGTGTATCCCGATGTGGTGAATTTCCCCAGTAGCCCATTTGGAGGATTCGTTGACCGTTCAAAAAAATTAGATACTTTAATGATGATTCGTTACCCCTATTTATCATTTTATTAGAGGGATGGGGCACTCCGCGGATAGAGGATCAAGGGTTTGAACACATAATACCATAGTCATCCCTTAGAGTAAGCAAAGCAGGTTGGTTAAGCTGGTAGCTTTACCAGTGCAAGGGTTGAGTTTGTTTGAGGAAGTTGCTGGTCTTGGGATTGGTTTGTGGGTTTTTGATTGATTAGGGCATTTAACTTGTTTTAAATTAAAAAAAAACTAGGGTTAAAGACCCGCCCGCGTTGCGGTGCGGGTACATCGTAAACATTGAATGGATTAGTCCAAACGTTATATGACGTATTAACCATATGAAAACACACATTTCGACGTATCTAGTTGAACTCATGTAACCTGTATAAGCATTGTCATTGGATCAAACGTAAAGTAAATGAAATTCATATCGAACAATAACTTGAATTTATACGAAAACGTACATAAAAATATGCACGTAGAAATGGTTTCTTTAAACGAAAACGTACATAAAAATATGCACGTAAAAATGGTTTCTTTAAACGAAAACGTATTTGTATTTGACCTGACTCGTCTATAAAAAAAGTTTACGTCGGAATGTAGAAGAAATCATATTTATACATACCCGTACATAAAATATGCACGTAAAAAATAGTTTTTAAGTAAAGAAAGTATAGGGGTAAACCGAAACAAAATATTAGTAAAAAATTTAATAGGTTAAAACTGTTCGTAAAACCGTGCCAAGTAGCATCAATGCAACAACGACATCGACTCTCAACATCGTAAAAATAAAATAGATAAAATGGTAAAAATTACACTGAACGAAAAGGCGACTAAAATCGTTGAACCACACACACCCGTTACAGTGTGTTAATGCGAAGAAATTAACCAGAAACGTAAAACGTAGAAAATAATAACTTAGTCGATGTAGGACCCGCCCATTGCGGCGAAGTTTTCAAAAGGGAAAAAATGGACGCGTTGCTACGGGTCTGTCAAATATGGGAAAATAGAGCAAAAACGTTGAAACTCATATGCACGCCACAACATGTTAACTCGCAAAATTTAGAACGAAATGTAAAACAAAAAACTTGCGAAAGATAAAAGGTATGGGGGACCAAAGTTGTAAATAATAAAGTGCTGTGTTAAATTACAAAAGATGAAAAAGTTTGAGTTAAAAGTAAAAATTCAAATGGGTTAAAATGTAAAAGATAAAACTTTAAGGTTGAAAGTGGAAAATCAAGTAATGGGTTAAAATTTAAAAGATAAAACTTGAAGGTAGAAAGTGGAAAATCAATTTTTTTTTTTTTTTTGAAAAAGCCCCCAAACATAGGGTACAACCAATGATGCATAAGAAAGTTGTAAATTTATATATGGAATAATTATGGCGTGGGTAGATGCCGCCGGTGTTTACTAGCTAATAGGTACTTTGAGCCAAATTTGACATGGCATGTGTTGGTTGCTCAGGAGTTGGTCAGGGCTAATGTTCATACCCTTGAGTGCCCCTTCCTCGTAATGGCGGACTTACACTGTGTTCCAGAGTTTACTAACGGAAGGAAAGGAAAGGAAACAAAAAGAAAGTAAAAATATTTTGTGTTCCAGAGTTTCATTTAAGGAAGGAAAAGAAAGGAAAATAAAACATGTCGTGTTCCCGAGTTTCATTTAAGGAAGGAAAAGAAAGGAAATGACGGGAAAGCTAGGCTAAATTCTTTAATTTTTCTTTCCTTCCGATTTGGGAGGAAACGGTGGGAAAGTCATCTTTTATTTTCCTTTCTCATCCCTTCCTTTCTCACTTTTGCTTTCTTTTCTTATCCCTCGTTAAGTTAACTCGGGAACAGAGCGTTAGGATATTTTTTTTCTAAGAAGTGATCAGAGTTTTTGCATAAATTCTACACTAATTTTTTTTTTTGTTTTACGCCCTCCCCCCCCCCCCCCCCCCAAACATCAAGTATCATAGTTTTTTTCCTTCTTTCATTATTATCTTTTGAATGTGAATTACTTTTGATGATGAACGACAAAGAGTCAGAGAGGGTCTCTCTTGTTAAAAGAGATATTTAAATTATCTCCCCCTTTCGTTTAATTCGTGGTGTTACGCTTGAAACAGTGGACCGCCTTCTTGTTTCTTGTCACTTTGCAACCGAGATTTGGACACAAATTAGTTTGTGGCGCAAGGTATCAATATCCTCTTGTAGCTTTGGACAGAACTTACTCGCCTTTACCAAAACAATCACAACACAAGAAGGGCATACGCTTTATATTCGTTGTATGTTTCTTTTGGAGAGCTCAATAGCTCATAATGACAATATATTCAATAACAAATCTTCGTCGATGACTATGTATTAAAAATAGGGCAAAGTTATATTCCTCGGATTGGTCATGTGTGGTGCAGGTTTAATTTTGTCAATTTCCCTATTGCAGAATAGGTTGGTGGTTTGTAATATAAGTTTCTAACCTCTTATTCTAAATAAAAGTTTATCTTCGTCATTTAATTTGTTTATCGATATGGAAGCATGACATCATGATTGTATAAGGTTGGAGGTTGTGGTTGGAGCCTCCTAGGGGCTTTATCAGGCCAGGTCAACGCCATCTAGGATCCACTTCAGTCATGAAGCCCCCTTTAATTTGCATGGTGTGGATGGAGTCCCCTATTAAACAAAATTAAAAAAAAATTAAATCAAGTGGGCCCCTCCTATAGCGCCCCTTCTCCATTGTTACCATGATGGAGCCCCTCCTATAGCCCCCCCCCCCCTCCCTCCCCCCTTTATATCCGAGGGTGTGGAGGTATAGCACCCCGGGGCGCTATAGATGATGAGTTGGCGGGGGTGGCGCCCCCACACCCTCCAGCCTAAGGGTGGAAGGAGCACCCAAGCAGTGGCGAAGCTTGAGATTTCCGACCGCCGGGGAGGGGGGGGGGGCGAAAACGTATATACTCAAAAATTTCTATACGAAAACCACATATATTACCCTAATGCGAACCTCTAGGGATGGCAGCGGTGTTACCGCGTAGGTTAGACCCCGTAGAGCCAACCCACAAAGGTGTCTCGCCCTCCCTAAGTGTCTTTATCGCTTTTTATTATAACTATTAAATAATGTTCTAGTGATTTCTATAGTAATCCTTTTTACCTTATCTCGTTTTGGCCCATTGTGATACTTTAGGTGAGGGACCCTTTTCCCTGTCGTTTTATTTGTGCGACAATTTTTCTTTTTATGTTTCTCCCTATTGTCCCCTACCGCGGAAACACATTGCAAATAAGTTGATATATATATTGCCGACACTCAAATCATTATGATATTAATCCAGTATTGTAGGCTAATAGGATATCCATGCAAAAATTATAATTCCTTCAATTCACTATAGAGATTTAGAATTAAATAAAGTTCATTACACACATAATTCATGTGATAAATATCATATTATATTAAGGTTATGGCCTCAAGTTTTAAAAGATTACACCTTTATTCTTCATTATTCACTCGCGAGTATAACAAAAGCTAGCTAGGTAGCAACGAGTATCAAGTAATGTGTGCTCAACTACCATCAATTGTTAGTTTTTAATAGCTTTATAATTTAAAACTAGAATTAAGCCCTCGTCGCGTTGCAGGGGCGTAAAATCATGCCAAATAGCATCAATGTCACACCACCGCTAGCGTCCACCAACACTGAAGTTGGTGCGTGTTAATGCGAAAAAATTAGACCGAATGTAAAATATAGAAAATAATAACTAAGTCGATGTAGGACCCGTGCGTTGTGAAGAACCTGTCAAACGAGAAAAAAATAGACATAAAAAATTGAATCACACATGCACGTTGCGTTGTGTTAACTCGCAAAAATTTGAACGAAAACGTAAATGACATGTAAACACGTTGAACTACACACGCACATTGCGTCGTGTTAGATTTCAAAGTTTATAACGGAACATGGGGCCAATTCAAGTTGAAAGTGAAATAGTAGTGAGGTAAAATTGCAAATAATGAAGAGTTTTGGGTTAAAAGTAAAAATAAATAAATTATGAGGTTAAAACTATAAAGATGAAAAAGTTTTGGGTTAAAAAGTAAAAAAAAATCAAAACTTTTTTGAAAACCCCCAAAGCATAAGGTATAATATCATGATGCATAGAAATATTGTTAATTCATAGTATTTATTGTTGGGTTCGTAGGCTTTAGGGTAGTCGGCCGTAATTAACGTTAGCCGGCCCTAGTTATTAGGCCCATTTAGTTAACTTGTTGACTAAGGAGTTAACCCTAATCTTGTTATATAAATACCCTTTGATGTAATTGTTGTCTGCGTTTGTGAACATCTAATAAAGTGAAACCCTAGTTACAACCCGTAGACGTAGGTCACCTTGACCAAACCACGTAAATTCTCGTGTTCTTTATTTTCTACAAGTGTGTGTGTGTGTGTGTGTTTGTTTCGCTTCCACTCGAGCTTACTTTGATCTGATACCCGAACAAGTGTTATCAGAGCCATAGGTTCAGTTAAACACACGGTTCACACGGTTATCGCAGGAGAGGGAGAGAGCTGGATGAGAGATCTTGATTTGCTGTTGGTGTCGTCGCCGCTGACTTATTTACGGCCCGTACCTATTCTATGGTTACGGCTCGTAAGGTCTAGGGTTTGCGCCGTATGGTGTCACACCCCCAAAAATCCACCCGCGGAATACTACCGCTTGGAGGCGTGACTGACCAGGATCCAGCCACCAATCATACTGAACAAGCATATAAATAATCATAAAAGTTTAACCAATACGATTGGTGTTCCAACAAAACCAAGTTTAAGTTGCAAGCGGAAGCATAAGTTTAAAGTTAAAACATAAGTTCAAATGTTTTCAAATAGAACATGGCACGCAGCAATCCGTGTCCCACAACGACCCTCCTCCATGCAAGCTCCAGCTGAGTACCTATGGTCCTGCAAAGCATGTAGTAACGAGTCAACAACTAGTTGAGTGAGTTCACAGTTGGGTGTTCGCTTTAATTGTTTTGAAAACAGTTTCCTTTATCTGGCATCCTGCCGTGGGGGGGGGGGGTTACCCCATAGTTTAAAAACGTGACTTGTTCATTCCCAATTACTCCAGCACTCCAGCCGTGGGGGCTACCCCATGTTAGTTATCAGGCATTTCGGCCGTGGGGGCTACCCCATGCGTACACTAGACTCGTTACCATATCGACTGCTGACTGTAGTCATGTTTATGTGCCCTGAAAACCATCAATGTCTATCATCATTGACGTGCCCCAGATCCATTAGTTCACGCCCGTCCTCTGCGGCACGGTGTGAGGTTTGTCAGACCTAAATAGCGCTATCTAACTAATGACCCGCTCGCCATTGGCCCGGCGATTAAGTCGATACAAAAAGGAGGGACTTCGTGATAGAGTTTTAGTCTAGTACGAGTTATCCGTCCATCCGGACGAGGAATCACATTCCTGAACCATAGCCGTCCTACCCAAGGAGGACGAGGAACCCACGTTCCTTAACCCCGTTCCCAACCCAGGGAATCCCCTGCTTTGTAGAGGGTGTGAACTCACCTTGGTTTGCTCGGCAGTTAACACAGAAAAGTTAATCAAGTTGCAGGTAATCAATTAGGTCCTATCACAGATATTATTCGTATCAGATTCAAGCCAAGCAGTGCACGAATGTTCAACACGTATTGTACACAGGTATTGATCATGGCAAACACGTTTAACATTAACAGCTCACAGTTAACAGTCATACACAACCCAAGGTCTAAGTGTGAGGCCCTAACAGTTGGGCTCGTGATAACAGGCCCAAACAATACGTCAACAGTAACACAGAAGTCCACAAGACCAGCCCATTGATTAAGGCCCGTAACTAAGCAAGCCCACTAAGCGTAGTCTCGAGTCGCAACCGGACTCGCAAGCATGGTTTCGAGTCATGCTGTTTGTGCTGATCATGGATGGTTGCGAGTCGCAACCTATGTCGCAACCATGGTTTCGGCTCGTCATGCTAAGGTCTCGAGTCGCAACAGGACTCGCAAACATGTGGTCTCGATTCATCATGCTGTGGTTGCGAGTCGCAACCGGGCGTTCTTGACTCGCAACCGATGTCGTAACCTGAGGTTTCGAGTCGCAACCAGGGGTTCTCGACTCCCCAACAGTTGCTGATTCTGCACAGTTGTACTATCCAATAGAATTCAAATGTCATGCAACATTATATGGTACTATCCACTAAAACATGTTTTGTTGTCTAACCATTACCAAAAACGGATCAAACAATTTCAGGTTTCAAACATTCAAACCACATTCATATCATATTCAACAAGTTCTTCATATATTCAAGTCATGTTCATCATGTATTCATAACACAAACATTAAGTTCTTCATTTATTCAAAGCATAAACAACCCTTATTCTACCGAATTATGAACAAGCATCAAAACACTTAGCACAACACACAAACTCGGTTTTTATACAAATCCGATTACATAACAAGCGCAACCCGGTTTCATGTTCGTCATCATAAGTGGGTTGAATCACATTTAGACACAAGATGCCATAACCCATCATGCAATATATATATCAAGACATATTAATCGATTATCAACATTATACACATTAGAACATCATATACATTAAGAACATTGTGCAAACACTAACATTCAAACACAATAAACATCCTATCATTCCTTTTATCATCTAACAACAACAAACATCAATCTAAACGCCATAAATACTAACCGGTTGGTGAGGGGTGTGTGTGTGGCTTCTAACCGATTGAGTGTGAGCCGCTCCAAACGTCCAAAGATCCGAGAATGATGAAGTGTTTGTGTCTTAAGGGTTTTAGTGAGAGGGAAGGAGTGAGAGTGTGGGTGTGTTGGTTGCCCAAGAAAATGGCAAGGATGGTTACAAGCATAATATATATACTTGTTTCACAATGCACCCTAAAGGGCTTAGGAATCGGTTAAAGGGGGTTTACGGCCCAAGTGGCCCAACCGATTACTGTTCACTCGAGACCACATGGTCTCGAGTCGGGTCCTTGTTGTTTCGGTTCATATACATACTCGCATACACATAATATAACATGTAATTCACATAAAATGTTCACATATATCATTGCACCAAACATGTCAACTAATCACATAACGTACAAGTATGTTACATCAAGTCACGACGAAAGGTTCTAAATTTCGAGTTGTCACATATGGTTTGCTATTGCATATCTGGTGGTTTTGGGGTGTTTGGCGATTAGGGTTTCGGTTCTTGAACCCTGGTTATTCACTGATATTACGCTCGGGGGGTTTGCAGGAGAAGTCGCTGATTCGGGTACTTCGGGTTTCTGGTTTATTGAAGGTTGCTTGGGTTTCTGGTTTATTGAAGGTTGCTTGGTTCCTTGTGGTTTTTTCTGGTTTTCTCGTTTGCTATGGCTGAAGACAGGAAGTTCTAAATCGAGAAGTTCAACGGTACTGATTTTGCATGGTGGGGAATGCAAATAGAGGCGTTGCTTGGCGAATGCGATTTGGATGTGGTATTGGAAGAAAAACCTGCTGGAATGGAGAAAGCTGGCGAAGCAATTTGGAACTCAAAGGACAAAAAGGCAAGAGGTAAAATTACATTGGCTTTGACAAGGAGCGTTACTTTTAATATCATGAAAGAAACAACTGCTCGTGGTATGTTAACAGCTTTGTCAAATATGTATGAGAAGCCGTCTGCCGGTAATAGGGTGTTCTTGATGAGGGAACTGTTTAATATGAGAATGAACGAGGGCAGTTCAGTTGCTAATCACATTAACGAAGTCAATTCAATTTTGTCCAGGTTAGCAACTGTGGGCATGAAGTTGGATGATCACACTCAGGCTGAGATTTTGTTATCTTCCTTACCTGATAATTGGTCAGGATTTGTGACAACGGTCACTAAAACTGCTGGAACTGGAAATTTGAAGTTTGATCGGATCCGGGATAATGTTTTGGGTGAAGATATTCGTCGGATGAACTCTAATGGAGGATCTGCTTCTGGCATGTTCAGTGTTAGCAGGGGAAGAGGTAATAACAGAAGCAGTGGGAGTCGTGAGAAAAGCTTGTCTAAAGTTATGAAGAATGTGAGGTGCTGGAACTGTGGTGAAAAGGGGCTTGTTAAAAACGAGTGTCATGATCCTAAGAAAGAGGATAGTAAACAACATGTAAATATTCTTGTGTCAAATGAATCTGACGTTGACATACTGATTTGCTGTGAAGAGTCTTCAAAGTCTTTGGGGATTATGGATTCTGGTTCTTCGTTTCACACCATTTGCATAGGAAAACTAATTTTTGTTTTGTTGTATATCGCCATACAAAAACGTTCTCCACAAACCCAAAACACATTTTTCTATAAAGCGAAATTTCTTTAAGGATGCCTCGAAGTAATAAATTGTAGATTTCATGTATCAATAATATTAGTTCATTGCTGAATTTTAACCTTTTTTATATTAATTACTACGTTAAAATAAACTATTTTCCCTATTTTATATCTGTAAATTGTACTTCTAACACTAATGTTTGGAGTGACACGGTGAGCCTATTGTCATGTGACGTCCTCGGATCCTTGAGGTCCAAACATTTTCCCCGCATATGATCATGGATCACTAGTTTTGGCATTGGCATGCTTTGGGAGTGACAAAATTGCCGACCGATGTGTACTCGAAGTGCAAGCATATCGGGCACTCTAAAGGATATGCAAGACTGGCCTCGAACCCACACGTTTAAGCACATTTCCCACACCAAAACATGCACGCCCTCATCCATCATTGCTCATATGTGCCAACACCTCGTAAAAGTGAGTTTACTTTGGCTCAAGGGACTCGCAACAAAGACTTGAACTCAATTTACCTCCGTTGTTGACCACCACATTCCAAAACAATCCCTCCCTTGGGTTGGTCTAGCTCTTCTGGAACCCCCACAGCTTCATGTCACCCGCATAACACTTCTTGTCACAGTCTCTTCACTTGATCCCCTCCCACCACCATTACCTAACCACTTCTAAAGAATTTTTGAAATAGTAACTTATGTTTAAAACTTCATCAAGGCTCACAAATTTACCATTTCCTTAACAACACATATAATGTATCTTGATAAGGTTTGGAATTGATTGTTATTTCTTTGTTGAAGATTGGATTGATAAAAAAACACACATCAAATGTTTATGTAAGTCCCAAATCCGGATCACTACAATACGATATCAATACAACTGTGATTGTATGACGGAATCACACAAAACACAATGATTCAAGTAAAAGAGAATAACAACACACAAAACTTGCATATAGTTGTGGTCAACATGACCTAATGCCCTAGCCCATAACACCCAAAAGCCCATCTCGAAAACTATATGGTTTTCGACATGGGCCCAACAGTTTATTGACATCTTTTTGGCTAACTTTGTAATTTATTGATAATGAATAACAGATGATACAATTGAGGTTACAATTATAGAATGCAAGGTGCCATATTAATGACATTAACCTTGTGACAAACAAAAGAATTTTAAAAATCAAACAAAAATTTACATCCAAATTCAATCAAGAAACTATACAATAAATCTCATGTACTAATCAATCCTCTTCACTTGAAGTAGTATCCAACATATATACACTTTCTGCCACCACCGGAATCCTATTCCATCCTGATGGGCTTCTTAACGACAACTTTGACCGCTCAGAATTGAATCCTCTGAATCCAGTCATTTTTTATGAAACCATTGGCATTGCAAGAACCGATGATAAATGCATTGTATCATCTCCCATACCCACCAACAGTATGCAATTACTTTGTACCGAAAAAGTTCAAAAAAGATCAAGAAACTATATTCCTATTCCATCTTCTGATTTCATTCCTGTATGAAATTATTATTCGCACAACCTTTGCTCTACCAACCGCAGCCAAGGCTTTTGTTGCCATTGCTCTTGCAAGCGACTTCATATCATTGGTCGGTGAGTCTTCAATCAACCTTTAAAACAATACCGTATGTATAAACATGTCTTCATTAAAAATGAAAAACTACATGTTTGGGATATAAACTAGTACTAGATAGTAGATACTGAATGAGTCAATTGTCTTCTTTTTTTAGTCAACACTGGAGGACTTAATTCTTTGACTTGCTTCTTGATAGTCAAACTAACCTTTCTACATCAGTGTTGACCTTTGATGATACGGGAATATCCATGACTTCTCCCCCTGCGAAAGAAAAGAAACAAATCAGACAAGTTCCAATGCTGAATTTAGAACGGACAGTTTTGGCCCAGATGGACAAAAAAGGGTCGTTTTCGGCTTTTTTTTATACTTTACGGGTTTGTATGGGAAAGACAAGCCAAAAGTTAAAAAGCACTAAAGAATTTCTGGGTCACAATGGGTTGGGGTGGGGGGTTATTTTTACTTTGACCCACTTAACACCTTTTGTCCGTCTCTTTTGAATTTTATAAATAATAAAGTATTTACTATTACTACAAAAGCTGTACTGTTAAAATAATAGTACAAGGTTTCGGAAAATGAATGAATTAGCTGAGAGTGTAAGAATCTAATACTTTTGAGCCATTAAATTGCATCGCTATTGTGATTTTTATCATATAATTAATGCTAAAGTTATAATTATATACTATATACTATATATTAAACAACGTCGGTGCTACAGTGGTACAGGCAAAATTTACAAAACTGCCCCTCCGACCGATATATCAATTTTACCCTTAGTTGAATATTGTAATTACAATTGTTTCAGTAATAAACAAGTAATTATGTACTTGCATTTAATTTGTAGGTTATTATGACTCAAATGAAAATAAAAAACAAGTGGGTCTACCAGACAAGGGCCATTACAAGAATGGCCCGTTATGACCCGAACACATTTTGATTTGTCACCTCAAGCTGAAGTTGTAATAACGGAGCACATACATACCTTTTGATTCATCAGGCGCCAGCAATGTAATTCCTATGAATACTGAAATCATTCCGAGAATAAACATCACAGTCCTCAAGGCATTTAATACCTGATAAAAAACAAGTAATGTCAACAATTTCCACAAAAATATTATCACACACACAGAGAAAGGTGTCTTTGTGTGTGTGTGTGTATATATATATAGAGAGAGAGCGAACCTGATATTCCTGGAAATACACAAAGCCAGTACAAATTGAGAAAAAGGTCCAAGCTATTTGAAACATGGGGACTATAAGTATGGCATCAAATTGCGCTAATCCTTCATTCAACCTTGTCATCTGTAAAAACAAACATACGTTATCCGATTTTGATTTTTCTTTGCACCCTTTACAGTAAAAAGAACAAGTATGCTACGAATCATTACCCAAAATCCAGCGGTGCATAGAAACATTAAAAGAATTGAATACGTGAACCAGCTATCCAGGCGATACGAACTAGACATTGACAATCTCAAAAGATTTGAACTGAAGATAAAGGAAAAAAAGATCGTTATTCGTTAAAATTCCAAACGGCCCAAATTAGAATCTTCTAGAAGACCGTATCATTAATCAATCACTCACAGGGACTTTGCGAAAAGAACTGAACATGATCCTATGGCTCCTGAAACTACTGCGAATGAGAATGGAAGCAATAATTTCCAGTAGCGCATAAGTTCTTTCCCTGAAATAGCAAGCAGCAATTCTCCCCTCCTGATTATCAAGATGTATATAAGCAATCGAATACAAGTAGAATTATCGTAATTAATTAATCGAAAATGTTTAATATAATCACACACTTCTAACCTGTATACATAGTGATGCATGGCGACCACCGCCACCAAAAGGAGACAGTAAAAAAGGAAGGTAATGTTACTGTACTTCTCTGCCAACTGGTCTTGTGTGTAAACTGTAAAATTCCAAAACATTAAAAATTAATTAAAAAAGAACATAATTTAAAAAGAATTAAACAAAATAAAAGTGGTATACCAGGTGATTGGTGATTGCCAAATGCAACAAGGAAGGTGTTTCCAACGACGATAAAAGTTGTAGCAACTATTACTCTGCATAATAAAAGGTTTGAATGTTAATTTAATTTACATTTATATTATATAATGAGAAAAACATGTTGCAGATTCTAGAACATACTTAACAGTCACTGTTTTGTTGAGCACAAAGTAGGCAAATACTATGTTTGACACAAACTGGACAGATCCCAATGCTGCAAGAAGTGACTGCTCAAGCAAATGACAATAAAAAACAATAAGAAAAACAAATATACATAAGAAAATAGGGAAATCAAATAGTGCGTTCAAACCGACCTGAGCAGCATATCCGAACGAAATAAAGTTAAGAGCGTTTCCAAAAGCGAAAAATAGAATACCTTTGAACAGATTAAATACGAGTCAATATGAAGTGTTACTAAGCAAAAAGGATGGTAAAAAGATAACCGTAATTTTAATTTTACCAATTCTCCAGGACTGGAAGCTTATAATGGGCTTCAATATTGTCTTTCCATTTATTCTTTCACCTAGCATCGAATGCCTTCCTCTCTACAATGTTTTATTTAAATTCAGTTTAATTTATTCACATTAGTGGCAAAAATTGCTGCAAAGAGAAACGTTAAGTACCTCGTCATGGCCCAATTTAAGAAGATTAGTGCCAAAGTTAATCGCAATGCTACCAAAAAGATTGATGAAAGCTCCAATCACCCAGTCACCCATAGATTAAAAATATCTATGTGACAAAGTTATTTTTATATTATGTAATCAAGATGGTGTTTAGACTTTAAACCAATAGTCAGTAGACAGTAATCAAAGAAGCAACCGCAAAACACCGACGATATCTCCGTAAACTTTTTAACAAGTCCACTGAATTGCCTGCAAGCTTTTTGTTTCACATAAAACAACAGATTAGTTAAGAACCAATTAAGGCACATTGAATGAGCACAACAAATTGCAAAATTTGACAACAAATAATTCTAATAAATTATTAAACCACTAGTGACCATATTGTTTATAATTATAACAAATAATATCATGAATTATTTCATTTCACAAATTAGGATATAACAATAACAAGTCACCATGTTACATTATTGAAGAAAATAACAATAATGAACCAGCAGTATTTTAGCTGTCTTAAAAAAAAAAAAAAAAAAAAAAAAAAAAAACACCCTTCTTTTTGGGGTCAACTAAAGACTAATTAATCAAGTAACAACAGTTTTTTTATACATAAACTAAACAGATCCTATGTTTAAATCCATCAATTTACAAAATTCAAAAAAGTAGGTAACCGTAATAATCAAACGACGTCGTATCAAAGAAAATTTATAGATCCGAGATTAAATTCAAGAAAAGTGGAGAAAGATTTCGTACCTCACTGGTGAAAGAGCAATCTGCTAGCGGTTGAATAAAGTTTCAGGAATTTGTTTACAAGTGGTGATAAGGTACGAAATTTGAATATGAAGGACGATACAGAATGAGATTTTGGGGGAAGTAGGAATGCGAATCAAACAAGAATTTGAAAAATGAAAATGAAAATGAAGATGAAGGTGTTGAATATGGACTTTGTGGGGATGATGGGTAAACGAGGTGTTATTTTGGTCGCATTGGGTGGCTTTTTTGAAACGCATATGATTTTCCAACGCATATCCAGCCATCGGCGACTTGTTTAACAAACAATTAGAAGGATCTTTTGCTGTTAGATTACCAAAATGCCCCCTCCTGGATACGAAGGTTTGACTAGTCTTCTTTCGTTGACTTTCTGTGGGAAAAAGACTTGGCTCACGTTTTTGAGTTTCGTTGAAATTGGGCAAAGTGGATGTTTGCCAAATGGATATGATAAACAAGTGGAAAAAATTAATATTTTATACTTTATGTATAAATTGATTTTTTAACGGTAATTTTATTCAAACTAGCAAAAGATGATAGAACAACAAACACCATAATTACAATGTGAACTCATATAAGATGCTAAGATGGATTTTAAAACCAACAATGAAAATGAATTGATTTTTTTTTTCAATAAAAAAATCATCAAAGCATTTGGTGTATGTGTCGAATGACCCACCGACAGGGGCGGATCTACGTTGACACATACGGGTTTACATGAACCCACTCGGTTTTAAATTTTTAGTACAAATGCTAAAAACTATGGGATGAACCCATAATCAAAGTTGATGAGTGGCTGAGTGATTAAGGCGTCATCTTACACGATTGGAATCCCAAGTTTGAGCCTTGGGTTCTGCTTTTTTAAGATGTTTTTTCTTTATATCTGAAACACAATTATGAACTTATGAGTGCTTTTAACTTTATACAACCAGCTCCACAGGAGGAGAACTGCACAAATTTTGAAACTTTGCATATGATGTATAATAAGTAAAATAGTATTTATTTGGCAGAAATGTTTATAAGAAGGTTGATTGCCATTATCCATGTTAAGTGTCTATTTTTAATTTCTGATGAACGTGTTTTTTTTTTTATTATTATTATTGGATCGTATTTTTATTATGTGATATTTTTATTATGTGATGAACTTTACCGGACCCGAACCGTTGAACCGATTCGAGATTTTTAGGTCCAGTGTTATGAAATTGGAGCATCTAAAAACAATGAATCCACTGGAAAAAAAAATCATGGATCCGCCACTGCGCACCGATCAAGTTCTCGATAAAAAATCCTAATAGGATAAACTCGATAAACATGTGCGTGTATGTCGATTGATAATTTGAAATATAAAAGAATCATTTTGAAAATAGACGTCAATTGATAATTTAAAATATAAAAGAATCATTTTGAAAATTGAATCATTAAAACAATTCATAAACAACATTTACTGTGACATATAATCGGGTAATAATGTATCACTATAGAAGCAAGAAACGAAAAATATAGAAGATTAATAGGGGAGATTAGCATATATACACACACCCCTTGTGCAAGTGTAATTCTCATTATCAAGATTGTCTTGCTAGTTGCAGCTTGACTGAACATCGTAAATCTCTTGTGCCCGGGTAATGGTAGTCTTGGAACCGAGTCGGTGTGGTGTTCTTTTGGGTGATGGTGAAAAGAGGCCAGGAGCAGCATTCAGTGGCGGATCCAAGATTTATTCTAATAGGTTCCTTTTGGTAAATTCTCTTTAATTCTCACTATTTTTTACTAAATTCTTTAAGGTTCTTACTAATTTTTTTCCAAACGCACTAGGTTGCTGAGAACCCACAAATGTGGGTTGGATCCAACCCCAGCGGCATTGCCGCTGTGATGAGCCCCCACTGGAGGTAGACAGTTTGGAGAGTTTGGGTTTTGGCTTAGGTTATTATCGAGGACTTGCAATTCGATCCGGACAGTGAGCAATGTGGCATGTCTGCTCAAACGGGATTCGAGTGGAGCCAAACCAAGGCTTTGTCCACTTGCCGGCCAAATTCATTTCATCTATAAAAATAATATAAAAGGCGATGGTAAAATTCCATAATAAATAAAATAACATCTATGATTAATAATTACAGTAACCAGTAGTTGAGCTAATTACTACAAAAATATTCATGTATGCTATTTGACCATCAACATGAACCTTGTATCAGTTGTACTCATCCCAGTTGGCTCGCCTAAACGGATTGACGATTTACAGAAAGGGCACAAGCCAATTCCAAAAAAGTGCATGCACCCTACCAGTATATGCAGCATAGTCTGCATTGTTAGGGTTCGGATTTAAACTGCATGACTAAAGGGCTGGGTACAGTAAGGTTAGGTTCCATACCGAGCTGCTTGCTTATGCATCGCATATAATAAATCTTGATTGCTTGTGGTTAAAGGGGTCCTATAATGATTAGTATCTTATAAGGGCTGGTAGTGCAGAATGAAGTTCAGATAACAACTGGAATATCCAAGTAAGAAGCTGATCTTTTGGTAAATCTATAAGTAATTCCGCCTGTAACACATCCATTTAATCAGATTTAGAATGCAAACAAGTAGAGGTGGCAAAAATGTGTGGGATGGGGACTGGGCTACGGGTCAAACGGGTAAACTAGCGTACCGGTTAAAAAGGGCCAGGACGGATCAGATTTACCTAAAATATTTGTCTTAATCTTTTTAAAGTCCTCTTTTATAAATATTTGGCGTCAAAAAGTATTTTTATTTTACAAAGAATTAAACTTTCTTAATAAAAATGATTTAGGAGGTTTTATGCTTTAATAATATTTGGGTGAGTTTTGACCCGTCTCCATTTATGCTAAATTTTTTATTGTGAAAACTACATGAGAATGCAACTGTTTTAACAATTTGTGCGACATTTTATTATCAACCAACAAATGCAGAATGCTTACCAATTGTTGACCGACGTAAGCAATTTGTTGCATTAAATGGTAAAAAAATAATGCAAAGCATGTTGCATTAAATGTTACAAATTGCATATTTTGATCAAATATGATAAGAATGTTGCTTAAAATGATTAGGGCCGGCTATAATCAACTTAGGGCCGGGCCTATACTAAGATATATATCAACTAATACATATCTAGGAAAAAAGTAAACAGTATATTTCATTCTCTTGAAAACTTTGCCCTTTTTTAGTTTACCCGTTTGACCGTATTAGACAAAGCAACCCTAAATCGACACATTCTAAGCAAATGGGTTGATATTTTAGTTATAAATAAGTTTATGGGGTAATGCCAGAAAATAGCAACATACTTTCAGTCTTGTATTGTTTGTCATTGTACTTTGGTCGGGCCCGTTTTAGTCATTGTAAGTTACAAAAAGTGTTCCACTTGGTCATTTTCAAATAAATTACCAAACTGCCCCTTAATGATAGGTACTTATGATGAACTAGGTGGAACACTCTTAAAAGTATTATGTTCATATTAAAAAAAATCAAAATGATCAATATGGAAAATTTTGTAAAACTTCAATGACTAAAATCAACCAAATCAGAATAGACTAACAGTGAAAAAGCATTGCGACCTTTTGACATTATCCCCAAAAATTAACTAGTAAAGAAAACTTTTCTTGTACCTTGATTTCATCTCCTTCAAAAACAAGCATATTACGGTGAATATCTGACAGCATGGCGTCTCTTATCATCTTGAAAACTTGCTGACTCATGTTTGTCATCATTACTACTGTTTTCCCCGAAACATAAATCCTGGTGATCCCGATATCTGCTGCCATTCTTTTCACATAAAGTTTTTTCAATAAAACTTCCATCGCATAAGGCTCTTTCCCATACTGTCTCCTTAAATCCACTGTATATTCAACCAAACTACTTGTGTCTTTTTCTGCCGCCTTTTCTGCACCATTAATTATTTCTATGGGATTGTCCAGATTATTTATGTACTCGGACGAGAGACGAGGATTTAAATCCAACTCAAGCTGAAATAGAAATTATACAATTAAAATTTAAAAAACAACAAAAACTGACTAAAAGTTAGTACCATTAAGCCCACTTTGAAGATCTATACTTCTAATCCAATAAGGTTTCTTTGCTTAAAATACTATGCAGTTAATATTGGTGATATATTGGTTATCGATCCCCATGTAAAATATTGGTGTCAAATATTAGTACCGATATTATCGGCGATATTGACTGATGTCTGACCGATTAACCGATATACCACCGATATTTGACCGATATAACCGATATCTCACCGAGATAACCTTTATCTCAAATATCGGTCCTTGACCGATATCCGATCTTTTACCACATTAACTGCATAGATAAAATACCAACTGTACTTTCACTATTGTCACGTTTTAGTTATTCTACTTTTTTTGGGTACATTTAAGTCATTAAAAGATGGCTTTTTGTCTGGTTTGTGTTAGCTTAATAGGTCAAAAACAGTAATTTTGTTGTGTTGGTCAAACAGGACAGGCTGGACAGGCAACAATCATTGTATTTTGTAAAACATGAATGCGTTAAATATGATTACAAAGACTATATTATATGTCTCTTATAAATAACGCATACCTTGACAGATTTGTAAGGAACTGGACGGGTTCGATGCACATCAACCTGGTATGTTACAAGAGCAAGATTTTGCATTAATATCACTAGAAAAAAAGTTGCATATTAACAAAGAGAACCACTTAAAATACGAAGGAAATATAATAATACCGTGGATAAGCTCTCGAAAAGCATTTCAAAGAATAAATCAATGCCTACATTGCCGATATCCCCTGTTTGTTGCACACCAAAAATATTACCAAAACCCCTTATGGTCATGTCTCTTTCTGCAAGTTGCAAACCTTGACCAAGATCACCACATTCTTCAAGAGCTTCTAGCCTTTTCTGTAGCATTTATTGCAAACCGTTGTATTTAGTAGCTTTACTTTTTTTCTTTGTGTCAAGTAAAATAACATAAGAACACATACCTGCGCGGCTGGAGAGAGCAACAACTTATTAGGGTAGAATAAATGAGCATGTGCTTCCTTATTCGACCTTCCCACCCTTCCACGTAGCTACACCAAACAAGAAAATTATTACAGAAATATATATTGTGTCACACATATAGACTAGAGGTGGCACAATAGGTGGGATGGATATCGGGTAGTCTTGGGGTTGGGTTGACCTGAAAACTTGTTTGCCAATTTAAGAATTTGTTACAAATAGTTAACGCAAAATATAAGACCACAAAAACTCTATTATTTTAATACGAGTTAAGTGCCATTTACGTCCCTGTGGTTTGTCCACTTTTGCCATTTCAGGTCCAATTTCAAAATTGTAGCATTTTCCTCCCCGACATTCTTGAAATGTACCATTTCAGTCCAAAAAACTAACCCCATTAAAAAAACTCAGTTAGCTCAGGGGTGAAATGGTCATTTTACATAGATTTTTTATTTTCATTTTTTTAAATATCTTTTTATTAATATTATATGTTCTTATTAATATTATGTAAAATGGCCATTTTATCGCTAAGCTAACTGAGTTTTTAGCTGAGGTTAGTTTTCTGGGCTGAAATGACACATTTCGAGAATGTCAGGGAGGAAAATGGTACAATTTTGAAATTTGGTCTGAAATGGCAAAAGTGGACAAACAAACAAACCACAGAGACGTAAATGGCACTTAACTTTTCAAAAAAAGCAACTGAGAAGGTTATCTGCATCAAAAAATGCTTTGGTCAACGTTTGACCCAATTAATTTTCAGCTAACAGATGGCAGGAGCAAACCTGATACAGCTGTGCAAGCCCAAATTGCTGGAAGTCTTGGATGATGATGGTGTTGGCATTTTGAATGTCGAGCCCACTCTCTACTATGTTTGTGGAAACTAAAATTTTAATTTCTCCATCAACAAATCTTGCCATGGTTTTCTCCAACCGTTTTGAATATAGCTGCACAAAAGATACGTTACATGTTTTAACCACAAACAGGTCTTAAAAAAACGGGCGCTTGTACATAACAATAAAATATTTACTTGTCCATGAGCAAGGGCAATTTCAAGATCTGGAAAAGTTTTCTCAAGAAATGATATCACCTCTTCAAGACCTGTGGACGGTAATAGATTAGGCTTAACTAACAAATGCCTATACTTCAAAGAGCTAATGGCTTTGACTTCTAATAGTCAAAATAGAAATCTGGGTTGAAAAGGGTTAGGTTGACCCAAAACACTTGTTTGCCCAAAAGTCCAATTATTTAAAAAAATAATTAGTGTGTTAAATATAATATATAGAGGCTATATCATCACAAAAATATACTGATTTCTTGAACAAAACAATTTAAGAGGTTTTGTGCATTAAAAAAGAAAACTCTAGGCAACTTTCAAGTTTCGATCCATTTGACCTCTTTCCTTTTCAGTTATCTATGTTTTTACCGGTCTAGAATATATCATTAACAATAGAAAAAAATTACTACCACTAGCACATATGTGTGTATAACTTGCATGAGTGTACATATATATACAAGTTCCATAAATGTTACCTTGAATACGTGGCAAGACGTAGAAAACCTGACCTCCACGATCCAGCTCATAATTGATTGCTGATATAACCTTTTCCTCACTATACTCTGAAAGGTGAGTTTTTATAGGAACTCTTTGAGGAGGCGGTGTTGTGATCAAACTGACAGAATTACAGCGAGATGAAAGGGTTAATAATTCCTCACACAGATTTAATGTTTATTTGTTTCACAAACTATCATGTACTCACACATTATCAATACCAATATGTACCAGATGTTATCACCATTCAATGAATAGTAACATCACTAATCACATTTTTCCACCTTTTTGCTTTCTTTGTATTTTTTGTTTTAGTTAAATAAAATAATACCAACTTTGTATCTGATCTCATTTTAAGTTTGATTAAATGTGCTTTCTAGTTTATCGTACATTTTAACTTGATGTAATTTGTGGTTTATTGTAAGTTCAAAATACTGTTAAACTTAACTTCTATTTTCGAATACCAACTATACTATTGGGCATTTAAAAATGTTAAATTTAACTTCTATTTTCAAATGCCAACTATACCGTTGGGGCGTTTAAAAAAAAGACACGATACCAAAGCTAAATAAATATTAAAAAGAAACTGTCGTTGATGTCATTTTTAGTTTATGGTGATTTTTAATTTATTTACTTTAAATATTTTAGGTTGAAAATTTAGCTGACTGCAAACTTTAATTTTATTTTAGCTTCCATATTTGGGACTTCCATTTTCAATTTATTCATCATAAAATGCATGTTTTACACCTGCCAAAATGCAACGACAAAAACACTTAAAAAGAGTGCAAAATTATAAAATAAAATAAAATAAATGTTTCCACAAATGAGATTGCAATGTTTTCAACTTAAATATCAACATGTATTACCTGCAATCACGGAATCCAGTTAATGCTAAATAGAGGGTCCTAGGAATAGGCGTTGCAGATAGAGTAAGAACATCAACTGAAGTTTTCAATGAAGCAATCATCTCCTTCTGTTTGACACCAAACCTCTATAAAGTAAAGACACGTGTTATTTACATTCGATTTGATCATCCCAAATAGCATTCATAGATTCTAAATATAAAAAGATCAAACGGTAAAGATGATTATCAGAATTTGGTAAATGGCAAAGGAGGCAAACCTGTTCTTCATCAACTATGAGAAGACCTAATTTATCGTACGTTACTCGGCTACCAAGAAGAGAGTGAGTTCCGATGATAATATCCAGCTCACCTTCTTGAATCAAATTATAATACTCCTCTCTCTCTAACCTGGTCTGCATTCTGTATAAGGTCAGATGCATAGCAATGTGGTAGTTAAGCATCGTGACTAGATGTCTAGATGTGACAGTTTTGACCCATTTACTTGTGAGTCGGTCGATTTGGGTCGTGTGTTAATAACAAATGGTTAAATCAGCTTCTTAAAAGATTTCAGCTGAAAAGTGATGGGTCACATGGGTTGAAAGTTAAAGTTAGTTTTCTATTCAAAGAGTCAGATTGTGATTATAATAATTCTATTATACAATCATAGTCAACACAAAAGGTTATTTTCACCTGAAATCTGCTCATAAGCCCAACCCTGATGTTGGGATATTTCGAAAATCTCTCTGAAATAACACCAAAATGCTGCTTAGCTAACACAATGGTGGGTGCTAACACCATAGCTTGCTTCCCAGATGAAACCACACAAAAAAGCGCTCGTTGAGCAACTTCGGTCTTCCCAAATCCAACATCTCCACAAATCAATCGATCCATCGGAGTTTCTCTCTCTGTTAAATCCTTTTCGACATCTATAAACGCCTGCAACAATGACAAATATATAAAAATATTAAATACTGATTTGTAAAGATCACCGATTCTCGAATTATAAAAAACTGTATAACAGAAAGACCTGTTTCTGATCAGGAGTGGGCTCAAAAGGAAACTGAGAAGCAAACTCCGCCATAGCAGGGTTCTTCGGGTAAGGAGGCCTTCTTAATCTCAATCTATTTAAATAAACCTCCATCAAATCAACAACCATTCTCTGAATCGCAACCTTCCCTTTAATCTTCCTCTTCTCCCAAACACTCGTATCCTTCAATCTCCCCAAACCTCGAGGCGCCCCGCTTTCATTCGGACTACAAACACATATTCCAAACACCATTTCAAATCAAACAAAACACCAAACAATAACCAATTCAAATATCTAAACAAGTATACATATACAATATACATACAGATTATATCGATAAAGAAACTTAGACGCTTGTTTAACCGGAAGCTTAGCCACTCCATCAGCATACTGAATATAAACATAATCAATGGGCGTAGTGGAACCTTCTGGAATGCTCGGTCTAATCGACATAAACCGCCCTATTCCAACCTTCTTATGCACAACATAATCACCTTCTTCTAAACTAAACGGATCAACTTTATAACTAAAACCAGCATTTTCATTACCAGAACCTCCAGCTGTACGTAAACGACCTCGTTTCAACTCACGCAATCCTCGTTGCTGCTGCTGCTTCACAAGCTGAATATACTTCTCAACCTCTTCATCCGTCACACCGTCACCGGAATCCTGTTTATACCTACCGGAGTTCCGCTTCGTGAACTCTTGTTTCAGAATTTTATCGTTGAAAGTGGAAATTAGGTCAGATTCAGATTCCGGACTCTCGAAACGAGTGATTCGGTCGGGACCGGTGGCGATAGTGCTGAAAACGGTTACAGATGAGGAGGAAGTGTGGTTGTGATGGTGAAATGGTGGAGAGAAGATTGTTGTGGTTGGTCTGAAGAATAGTGTGGATAGCCGGAACGGGGAGGAGGCGTGAAGGAGGTGCGGCGGAGGATGGGCGGAGAAGGACGGTGAGGGTTTGAGGATAAGGGTGGCCGCCATGGCCGGAGTTGAGGAAGTAGGGGCTCCGGGAAACGATAAGCGGAGGAGACAGGAGAATCGTGTTTTCAGCTTATCGTTAATAAATATTATCTTTTAACTGTATTTTAACGAATGAATGTATTAACGGAAATCACAAATATATGAGTGAGAAAGATATTATTTTTGGATATGATCTAATTTTGGATATTTTGTAGGCTAAGGAGGATTTAATTTGATAATGTTATTTAAAAGATATTTAAAAGGGTAATGTTATTTAAAAGATATTTAAAATTTACAGTATGAGTTGAGGTATTCAAACATTATTTGTTTATATTATACAAAACATAGGTAACTATGATAGGATTAAAAGTGGTTAAAATGGAAGATTAGATAGCCATACATATTGTATGATAAGGAAAATGTGATCATTTGGGTTGTATAACGGCCAAATCATACGGTGATATGATCAGTGGCGGAACTAGAACATTAACTCAGGGGTATTCGAAAAAAAAAAATTTCACCGTACAATCGTACAATATTAAAAAAAACGAAAATAAATAAATAAAGTAAAACAAATATCTAATAGATTTGTCCTCTTCTTTTTTTCATAGCTTGAAATCGTTCCATCACATCGTCGTCTTTTACTTTACGTAAAAAATCCTTTTCGACCGCACAAACCATAGCATTGTTCAAAAATTCCAGACCCATTCGATTGCGTAAATCTGTCTTGACAAGCTTCAATTTCGAAAAACTTCTTTCAACGGTTGTGGTTACAACCGGTAAAAGCAAAGCTAGCTTCACTACCCGATAAACTAAAGGAAAAGAACTATGCGTTCCTGTTTCAACCATAACACGCACAAGATCACTTATTTTATTCAAGTTTGCAAATTTATCACCATCACTTATAGTGTGACGAAATGGGCATTTGGGAATTGGGCTTATTATTTTCAACTAATTGGTATCCTCGTAGTTGTGCCGTGCCATGCATTAAAACTTCAAGGCAATTGGGCAATTATTACAATCTTTTATTATTTTGGGCTAACATATTGGGCAACTGAGCTTATTATTTACAATCTTCAATTGATTTGGGCTAACATATTGGGCAATTGGGATTTAGGCTAACATATTGGGCAATAGGGATTTGGGCTAATATATTGGGCAATTGGGATTTGGGCTTATTATTTTCAATTGATTTGGGCTTACAGACTCTTTTTTAGGGGTGTCCCGTAGTTGTTCAGGGGTATCCTTGGTATAAAAACCGAAAAAAAAAATTACACTACCAATAAAAAGTTGAGCCGTAGCCCGTGCTACGGCTCGGACAACATAAGGTCCGCCCCTGGATATGATGTTTTGACAGGCAGGATAGTTTATACTAATTTCCAAAATATAAATAAGCAACAATTTCATGCTTTATGCTGTTGTAACATATGCAATGGGAGATTTTCAAAAAAAAAATTGCATTTTTCACTTTTAACCTAAAGGTTTTATTTTTTGAATTTTAACCCCAATGAATTTTTTACTTTTTATATAAAGTTTTTCATCTTTTGCAATTTAACCCCAATACTTTTTTTATTTTCAATTTGGTCCCTCATACTTTTCATCTCTCGCAAATTTTTCGTTTTATGTTTCATTCTAAATTTTGCAGTCAACACGCCGTAACGTGCGTGTGGGTTTAACGTTTTTCATATGTTTTTTCCCATTTGACAATATTGTTCTCTGTTTGACAAGTTCGTAGCAATGTGCGAGTACTAGATCGACTTAGTTATTATTTTCTATGTATTATGTTTCTGTCTAATTTCTTCGCAATAACACCCCGCAATGGGCGTGCGTGGTTCAACGATTTTACATCGGTTTTTCGTTCGGTGTTATTTTATACTTTTTTATTTTATGTTTACAAGCATTTCTGATGTTGGTGGTCGCTAACAGTGACGTGACATTAGTGCTACTTGGCACGATTTTACGAACGTATTTAACCTATTAATTTTTTTTTACAAATACTTTGCTTCAAGTTTACTGCTATATCTCCTTTACTTAAGAAAAACTAATTTTTTTACTTGCATATTTTATGTACGTGTCTGTATAAATCCGATTTGCTCTACGTTTCGACATAAACTTTTTCAGGAAACGAGTCAGGTCATATATAATACGTTATAGTTAAAAGTTAACAAGTTAAATAAAAAAGTGTCGAAAGAAAATATAAAAGAAAACATATTGGTTAAGGAAAAGATACAAATTTATATACTATTAAAGAGAAATGTCGGTGAAGACGTTTCTTTAAGTAAGTTGCACATTCACTTCTAACTTTCAGTAATTGACAACTTTGACTTTGACCTTAACCTTTTCTACTTAATAACTTGACACCTCCTTTGGTTAAATGACTTTTACGACTTTACACCGCAACGTGTACAAATTATTATACTTTTTTTTATCTATGTTCTACTTATTTTGTGTACGTTCGTAATTTTTTTCTTCGACGGCGATGTAATTTTTTCAAGTAAAGAGTCGGGTCATATATATAGTATAAATACGAGTTACTTTAGCTTCGACGCCGCCGCAACGCGCGGCGGGTCAAAATCCTAGTTAAAACAAGAAACTAAAAATCAACTATATAGAATGTGAATTGTGTTTTTGCTTTTGTTCAATAAAAGGCACTAAATATATGTTAAAATGACCATTTACTACATATACATTACTAAGTTGAGGGAATAGTGCCAGGCTTGCCTGGCACTTCCCTATTGAACCAATTTATTTTTAATTTAATTTTATTCCTATCTTAAAATTACGGTTTCGTCCATTCCAGGCTTGCCTGGCACTTCCCTATTGAACAATTTATTTTTAATTTAATTTTATTCCTAACTTAAAATTACGGTTTCGTCCATTGTTTAAAATTACGTTTTTGCCCATAATTCAAAATAAAATTATATTTCTGCCATGGCTAAAAATTTACGCTTTTGCCCTCAGTTCAAAAACCCATTTCTAATTCTATTCCCAGTTTAAATTTACGGTTTCGCCCTCCGTCTCGAATTACGCTTTTGCCCCCCCGTTCAAAATAAAAATATGTTTTTGCTCCTAGCTCAAAATTACGATTTTGCCCCCAACTCAAATTTACGTTTTTGCCCATAGTTCAAAATAAAATAAAGTTTTCCCCATAGCTCAAAATTATGATTTTGCCCCCAGTTTAAAATTACGATTTCGCCCCCAGTTCAAAATATTTTTACGATTTTGCCCTCTATTCAAAATTATGATTTTGCTCCCATTTCAAAAATTACGATTTCTCCCCCAGTTAAAAATTATGATCTTGCCATCGTTTTACTTTTTTTTTTTTTTTTGCAAAAGTATAATACTGTTTTATTTTGCTTGGTTGACTCAATGTAACTTTTATTGTGTCAAGCAGTTGTCTAACAATCGCTAATTGGTCCTGACAAATTAGTATTTTACCCCCAGCTCAAAATTACAGACCTGTTATTGTTTTAATTTTTTTAGCAAAACTATGGTAGTGTTTTCGTTTAATTGGTTGTCTCGATGTATTTTTTTTTAGTTCGTGTTTTAAGTAATATGTACAAGTAACCTAAATACATGCATACATGTTATGAAACTAAGAAATATTTGATTTAACGCCCCGCAACGTGGGCGGGC
Source organism: Helianthus annuus (assembly GCF_002127325.2). Taxonomy (NCBI): domain Eukaryota; kingdom Viridiplantae; phylum Streptophyta; class Magnoliopsida; order Asterales; family Asteraceae; genus Helianthus; species Helianthus annuus. Next base: position 145,035,059 of record NC_035446.2, on the reverse strand, counting down.
ATAGGTGTAATTTTTATTCGTCCAGGCATGCCTGGTACATGCTCATTTGTCCTGAATAATTACAATTTTGCTCCCGGTTTAAAATTATACTATTTCCATCGTTTTAGTTTTTTTATAGTAAAAGTATGGTAGTGTTTTTGTTTTAATTTGTTGACTCGATGTAATATTTTTTGAGATCGTGTTATGAGTAGTATGTACAAGTAACCGAAACACAAACATACATGTTATGAGAGAGAAATATTCGGCTTATTGCCCCGCGGGCGGGGCAAAAACTAGTATATGTACAAACCTAACTTAAGTTTACAGTTCACCCACATGTTAAAAATTATTACTACTAGTTTTTTTATATCGCGCGTTGCAGCGAAACCGAACAAATTATAATGCAAAACAAACGTGATTTGAAAATAAAACATGTTGTTTAGAAAGTTAAACCATTAGAACGATTTAGTTTATTATCGTACCGTTTTATGATACCAAATAAATACTTTATTTTGTGTACAACTTCGTTATTAACAAAACTTATAACGGAATGTTAGGGAAAGAAATCAAGCACAACTACATACTTAAGTTTTTAGAAAAAAAGTGATAAACGTAAATTATTAAAAAAAGCATCAAATTAATGGATAAATTAATATATGTTCAAAAAAAGTAAAAAAAAAATAATTATTAAAAAAAGGTAAAGGAAATATATGTTTTAAAAAAAGGAAAATATGTTACTAAAAGTAAAAATAATAATAAAATATTATAATATATTAAATAATAAAATATCATAATATATTAAGTAATAAAATAAAAGAAAAGCTCTATATTATTATAAAAATAAAATTACTATTTATCAGCCCTCGTTAACAATATATATGTAATATATAAATATAAATAATTGTTTATAACATTTTGTGATACTGAATATAAATAAAAAAATATATTAAATGAATATGATTTATAGTTCTAAAGTTGTTTTCTTCGTTAAAATAAAATTTGGAGATGACTTTGTTATTTATAAAAAAAGGATACATTTATCACATAATTTGTTATTTAATACTCTTGTAAATAATTATTTTGGAATATATATATATAGTATAAAGATTAACTATAAAAATACATAATTTAAAACTTTTAGAGGGCAAGATGAATATATTAACATTTATCATCAATCTTATACCAGTGTGCATGTGTAATTCACCTTTTTTTTAATCAAAAGTTATCTTCATCTTATTTAATACGACACAAAACGAAAAAAAAAAACACAAGGGGATATTCATATTATAAATACCAAAGTATCAATTTAGTAGTAGTAATTGCTTATTAAAATTATATCACATTTTCATACAACAATACGTTGTTTTGAGGGTGTTTGGATTGCTTATACAAGCTTAGTTACACAAGTTATTCTGATTAAGCAGATAAAAATAGCTTGTTACAGACTAATTGTTTAAAAAAAACAATAAGCTTAACCCCAAACACCCTCTTAAGACAATTTCATGGACAATTTTGGGTAGCGGCGCAGCTTGTAGCCCGTTTACCAACTATCTCGATGTAAATTATGTATTCTTTTATAAAAAATTTTAATCATTAAAAGCCAAAGAAATACCAAAGAACAATGAGTGCATAGACACATGCATGCTACAATATATTGCATTCCATACTCTACAACTTTGATTAGAATTTCAAACACAAGAAGTTTCAGCCATACACCACATGATAATCTTGCAGTCTCTAATGGGATATACACTGCTTAAATTATGTGCAATGGAAACAGTAAGAGATTCGAGTATCGTTTTTCTTACTCGTTCATTAACAAGATAGATACAGAGCTTTTTACAAGCATCAGGTGCGCCCAAACTACAGGAAAATGCTAGCAGGAAGCATGACGCCGTAGGAAGTAGTCATAGGTCCACTAACATGGCAATTTGTTGACATTAACTGACAGTCTTCATCTTCTTGTTTTACTGGCTTCTCTTCTTCTTTGATTTCTACAACCATTTCATGTTCCCTTTTGTTGCCTCCCTTTTCCATCACTTTTACAAATTCTTCTAGCGCATTGCGCATCCACTCGTACCGACAAACTACAAACGCTTCTTCAATCGTCACCTGGTAACACGATACAAATGTGAATCAGTTTTTTTTCCACAAAAAACTTGTAGACTTCCACCAAATTCGCACATAAACAAGTTTTCACAAATATGTCTTTTATGCTTTATCAAGTCCTTGAAGTTATAAAAATTAGCAAAATAAGTCCTTTTTGGATGATTAATTATGTGTGAATTGAGCGAAAGTCGAAAGCAGCCTACAATTAAGGGTTTATTATAAGTTGTTTAAACTTTCATCTTGTATAAGTGCGCGACCAGGTTGTTAAATCATACTTACCCATTTTCTATTGCGGTTATTTTGTTCGGGCCATGTTTCAAGCTCTTCGGTGACTTCCAATACAAACATGTATCCCTTGCATCCCCCTTCCTCGCTACAGGCCTCTTGTTTGCTTTTACTTCTAAATTCCCACTCTCCAAGGGAGTTTCCCTACACATCAAACAACCGTGTTAGGGCATGTTTGGCTAAGCTTTTTGAAACAACTTATTGACTTATTGGCTTTTTGAAAAGTCATAAGCTCTAAAATGGTGTTTGGCAATAAGGGTGTATGTGAGAGGGAAAAGTGACTTTTCCAAAAAGTCACTCCATACTGACTTTTCAAAAAGCCAATAAGTCAATAAGTCAATAAGCTGTTTTCAAAAAGCTTAGCCAAACATGCCCTTAATGTGTGTTTTAAAAAAGTGATTATGTGGCACTGGATTATGAAAATCAGATAACTAGCTGAAATAAAACGAGCCACTGATAATCATGTTTAGTTGTGTCTAGGTTGTTTTACTTTCTAATTATCCGATAATCAAATTAAAGACAGCCAAGGATTTAAATAATAAAATGACAAAAACAACATTTTGATGAAAGAAAAGAGAGAAGTTTGTAAATCTGGAGTAAAAGAAGGGTGTGTGTGTATATATATAGATAAGAGCAAAGTACATGGATGGTCCCTGTGGTTTATCAAATTTTGGATTTAGTCCCTAGCTTTTCAAAAGTACATAGATGGTCCTTGTGGTTGGCTCTTTGTAATGCGTTTAGTCCCCAGCGTTTTCAAAAAGTACATGAATGGCCCCTGTTGTTTGCACTTTGTAACGCATTTAGTCCCTAACTTGGACATGCTAAAACCTTCAGATTTGTTGGTTGGGGACCATCTGTGTACTTTTAGAAAGCTATGGACCAAATCCAAAATTTTGGTAAACCACAGGGACCACCCATGTACTTTACTCTATAGATAATTTTATTTTACTTTTAGAAAATCATGTAGGATGCAATTGGATGCAACTAATTCTTTGACACCTAAAAAATCAATTTCAGAATCTGTTTATCCAAAACACAAATCCAAACAGGCAAACACCCGCTTACATGCCTGTTTCCCATAATACAATTGTTTTTATCCGGCATATTTTACCAATGTCTAAAGTAAATCAGTGACGCCCAGCTGCACACATTAGTAACTAGTATAAGTATTACTGCGTTAGCAAGAATTAACACGCAGAATAATCAACCTACTTTAATAACTCCTCTTACTCCAGCTTCCTCTAGAGCTTCACGACACGCAGCTTCTTCGACAGTCTCATCACTCTCCCATCCACCCTGAGAATTATTAAAATAACGAAAACGAATCAGTTATCACCCATTTACAGTTTTTTTTTTTGAGTAAACTGCAATTTTGGTCCCTGTGGTTTGGTCACTATTGCCACTTTAGTCCAAAACTCAAACTTTTTGCATCTGGGTCCCTATGGTTTCAGTTTTATTGCCATTATGGTCCAAAAACGAAACCAGGCCATATTTGTCTTATAAAATCATGCAATTTTGTCATTTTTCTCAGGGGCAAATCAGGTCATTCGTGTCTTATAAAATATGGTATTTATTTATAAAAAAGAAATGATCATTTTGCACTAGCGGAAAATGACAAAATAGCAGGATTTTATAAGACAAATATGACCTGATTTCATTTTTGGACCAAAATGGCAATAAAACTGAAACCGCGGGGATCCAGATGCAAAAAGTTTGAGTTTTGGACTAAAGTGGCAAAAGTGACCAAACCACAGGGACCAAAATGACAGTTTACTCTTTTTTTTTTTTTTTAAATAAAAGTAACAACTTCGAAAAGTAAGGAAAAATGCGTACCTTAGGGAATACCATGTCATCACGGTTTGGTGAAGATACCATTAATACTTCTATTTTGTCCTGGTCTTTAGGTTTGGTCAGTCTGAAAGGAATACACCTGTCGTATAGATGTTGATTAAGCATACATACGTTAATTGAAATGTAGAACATGGTCTGTCATAGGAAATGACTATGTATAAACCACTTATTTGCACTTAGTTTCTGTAATTTTTTATATAACTAATATATCCAGTATGGTTTTAAAAGAACTGTTACTACAATAATGATCCAACTTGTACAAAGCAATTTTACTGACTTCTAAACCATTCGACTTGCTTGACCCGTTTTCTATATTTTATTAGTTTGACCAGTTAAAAACAAAATACTACTCTAATTGAGCAGGTTACATCAAAATTACTAGCATGAAAAAGTGATTTGAAAATAAAAAATACGCTGTGTAATTTACTGGATGTTAATTCAACTTATATTCACACCATCTAAAAAAAGAAATCATTACTTTAATTTTGTAAATTCAATATGAACTCTTGAATATAAAAAGGTAGGAACTTTTTTAGCGAACCGGGTATAAAATAAACAGTTCCATACACAGACTATAATAACGTATCCGCACAGTGCTACATCTCGAAAAATACTCCCCCAAAAAGTTGTAAGAAATTCAACAAACAATGATAAGTTGATAAGATCTCATTTTCCAAGGTATTATTGCCCATCATTTAGAAAATGAAAGATGCCTAAACTTTCTTGTTTGCTCGTATGAGCTAACAAAATGGGTTTGTGGCGGGGCAAGCGGTACTGAAAGTAGAGTCAAAGAAGGTGGAAAAGCACGTGAAAGCTTGTGAGGATAATCAGCATGCCTTTGTCCCCCTGGCGTTTGACACGTTCGGCTCCTTAGCGCCGGAGGCAGTTCGATTCTTGTCTAGAGTTCAGCGTGTGGTCCACAACAACTTTTCGACCCCTCAGGGGCGAGGCTTTGTTTTTAGTAGATTAGGGTTTTCTATTCAGAAAGGGATGGTGGCGCAGTTTATTGCTCGTCTACCTGCTATTCTTATGTAATTCTAAGGAAAAAAAAATGTCTAAGTTGTGTAGCATGCTTATGATCTTAGCCATATCTCACTATTTTAGTTGTTACAGCCAAAAAAAAAAAATCTAAGTTAAACTTTTCATGGTTTGCCATTTTGTCCTACTCTACACCAATATCTCTTTTTTGCTATAATCATCCACCTAAGTCAAGAATATATTATAGTTAATTCTTCTTGCCCCAATAATATATTATTATACATACTTGACTCTTCTTGCCCCAATATCGAAGTAGGCCCTTGTGTGTTTATGTGTGTGTGCCTGTCCATGTTTTCTTTCTAGATATTCTAGTGAACACTTTCAGAAAACCACTCCTCCAGTTTTATTGAATAAAGTAGTTTAGGAGTTTGTCAAGATTAAGTATGTTTTTGCAACTTTGAAACCACTTGACCTGCTCACCGGTGTTCTTTGTAAGGCCATCCGTAGTCATAAAGCCCCTTGTGGGGCGTTATGCGACACGTGTCGTGCCACGTCACACAAGGGCTTTATGGGGCGTTATAACACTAGAGCCCGTAGTCATAAAGCCCTCGCCTAATCATTACCTATTTAATAATTTTCTATTTTATTAATTAATATAAAAAACATTGCTTAAATTTGATTGGGGGAAAACCAGAAAAAAAAAAAAAAAAAATTCAAACAACTCACACATCACGCCGCTATCCATATCGCGCCGGATCTTCTTTTTTGGCCCATAACGCCGTGCGTTTCGGTGTTCACCGGCGCTATGCGGCGCTATTGAGCATACCGCCCTCACATGCCGCCCCATAACGTTTGCTCTAACTAATTTTTTTCTTAAGAAAAAAATACAAACTAAATCGACAAAATTTTCACATAAACTAATTGAAATTGGCTTCTGCGCCAGTTATTCTCTCTTAGTCATAGTCTAATAAACTACATCAAACTTATTCTGCTCTTGAGTTTCTTTTGTACCCCACGAGGGAAAAGGTGTAGAAATATTTCAAAAAAAAAAACTGTAGTGCAAAGATGTAGTCTTGTTTGCTTTTTTGCTTGTCTAAGATAACAATTTTTAAATTAAAAAATTTGGGCACGTTTTGTCGTATCCTAGACCAAAAACTCCTTTTAACTCTAGTCATCCACATATATCAATAATTTTTTTATGGGAGTTAATATTCATATACCCCTTCCCTCTATCTCTCTCTATACATACATAGATATATATAGAGAGATAGAGTGAAAAAGGATGTTAAAATAAGATTTAAGGGTGTGAAAATAGTGGAAGCTTTTTTTTATTCAATGCAGGTCCTTGTTAGTTGTGGGGAAGGATAAGGAAGCAAGTAGGTCATGGCCCATGATTTCCTTATAGATATCCTAGTGATCTCTAGTAGAAAATTCGGGCGTGTTTGGCATTACGTCTTAGACCTTATTATCTTTGATTATTTATTATTCATATTATATTATTAATATTCTTGGATAATCAGGAGTAGCTCAGCTGCAACAACAACACTGATTCAAGTTGTCTGATTATTCACAGGTCATCCAACACATAAACCAGTCGATAATCTAAATCAATCAAACATCAAAACACTATCTCCTGCAGCAGGATTCTGGTTATTCTATATCACGTAAGTACATAACCACCTTCGAGTTTCGAATCACAATGCCAAACACCCCCTTAAAAACAATACTACAACAGTAGTACTAATTCGAAAAAAGCAAAAGACCGAAAAAAGCGAAAAGCTTAACGTGAATTAAAGGACAAAAAGGAGTTAAACCTATCAACAACTGTGGGACATGAACACAAAAATTGCAACGTGTTCAATCATGAATCTCTCATATTAATCATCATGATTTTTTTTTTCCTTTTTTGGTTAAAAAAAAAAAACAATCTAGATTTCTAAATCGATAAGATAAGCATTGGATAATCTAGTTATAACAAAATAAAAGAAACTGAATGAATTCAAATACTACAAACAAAACAAATTGATTTTAATTACCCGGAAACAAGGCGGAGATTGTTGTCGTAACGCTGAAGATGACGACCGGTTCTTGCAACAATTGACGACATGATGATAACCGAAGAATTCTTAACAATTGAGAACTCTCAAAGTTGGTTTGTAATTTGTAGGAAACAGAAGAATAAAAGTGGAATATGTACCGACATAGCGTAAGGATGGGAAATCAAATGGGGTTAAGCATGGCGGTGGGTTGAGAATAATAAGAAATTGGAGAATCGAGTGGTGGTGGAATCGATTTCATGGATCGATGGAGGGGGTGTGCAGATCGGGAAGAAGATATAGAGAGGGATTCCCGGGGGACCGTTCAAATTTAAGAAATTACGTATGTGCCTGTAGAGATACGTGTATACGTATACATATTGTTGAATCTATGACACGTGTGTGTATATCATTACCCGTGTACACGCTAAAAGAATTATAATTAATTAAATAGGATTACAAACTGGGACCCGGTAGTGAACACTTTCAAACGAAGATTGTCGACATGAAAAGCTAATATCTTATCTATCGGTGGCCGGGTTACGTTAATTAAATCGGTCCTTGACAGTTTGCCTACATATTATTTCTCTATGTTCAAAGCGTCGGTGAAAATAATTAATACTTTGAAAGGTTTTATAAGGCGCTTCCTATAGGGAGGTTCGGACGAGGTGAGGAAGATGAGTTGGGTGGCGTGGGAAATAGTCACAAAACCCATTCGGGAGGGTGGATTGGGGATAGCTCGGTTGGATGTGAATAATATGGCTTTGCTTGGTAAATGGTTGTGGAGGTTCTATAATGAACAACATGCGTTATGGAAGAGAGTTATACTGTCTATCCATGGTGCTAGGCGAAGTTGGGGAGTTGCGCCGGTTAATAGTTCTATTACCGGTGTATGGAAGAATTGTGTGACGCTTTGGAATAAACATAAAGTCCAAGGCGTCGGCTTTAATAGTATGATTCGGGGTCAACTCGGCAATGGGAAGCAAATTCGGTTTTGGTTAGACGTGTGGGTGTGCGATGAGCCGTTAAAAGACAAGTTTCCATCTTTGTTCATGCTTGAAAGGAATAAGCGGACATTTGTTTGTGACAGATTGCGATTACAAAACAATGTATCGGAGCTGATTTGGGAATGGAGCCGAGCTCCTAATTATGTGGAAGAGATCGACGCCAAACAGCAAATTGAGATGTTGATTCTTGATGTGCGGTTACAAGACATTCAAGATAGGTGGCTTTGGAGAGTTGGTGATGTTCTTGGCTTCACCGTGGCATCGGTCAAGAAGTGGTTACGTGGAGCGGATAATAATAATACAGGACGCTTTGGTTTCACGTGGAGCAAGTGGGTCCCTATTAAATGTAATATTTTTATGTGGAGAGCGTTTTTGGATCGTCTTCCTACTAAGGTGGCTTTACTGAGACGTGGCATTTGGTTAGATAGCCAACATTGTAATTGGTGCGAGAGCAGTGAAGAATCTATTGAGCGTCTCCTGACGGGTTGCGGGTTTGCAGCAGGTATTTGGCAAGGTATTTCGACATGGTGCAAGATTCCAGGTGCGTTTTTGTTTCATGTCAATGATTTGGTTGAATGGCACGAGCATTGTGCCACAACCAGGAATAAGAAGATGGTGCTTCATGGGATAATTATAATTGCTTGTTGGAGGATCTGGAAGGCGAGGAATGAAACTATATTTTCGGGTAAGGAACCGAAGGTTATGGACATGATCGCGGACATTAAGACCTTGGGGTTTTTGTGGTATAAACATAGGTTTAAAGGTGGTGTCGTTGATTGGGATAGAAGGTGTTCTTTTGATGTGATGTAATGAACTTTGTGGCTTTCGCCTTCCTTTTTCCGTCTTGGAAATAGGTAGCTGGTGTTTTTGGTGTTTCTTTTAATGAAAGTTAACTTTCAAAAAAAAAAAATTAAATAAAAGAGTAAATTGAAATTAGCAAGGTGGAACTGTGGAAGTCAACTTGAGTCGCTAGTTTGTAAAAATGGAAACATGTGTCTCTGTTGTTTAAAAAACGCCACACTGAGTCTTTAGAGCCAACTTCATTTGTTTATCTAGTTAAATAGTTAACTCCGTTGGGGTAAAAAGGTATTTTCACACATCCTCGAAACCGCTAAACTTGATAAAACCCCTAAACTCGATCATACCCCTTTTGACCTCTCATTACCCTTACCAGCGAACCCTTTCCATTTCATCTTCTTAAGAACCCATTTTCAAAACCCCGAGACTTGAAAAAAACTTTCTTCAAATTTTCAAGTCTCAAATCAGCGAACAAGAAGACACTCTCGTAAAAAGACTATGTCAAGAAAACGAATACATAGAAGCCATTATCAATCTATGTCAACGATCCTGTTTAACATAATCAATTCAAGTGTGTGGTCAAATTAAACATTCCTTTACATTAATCTATTCTAATATTCTTCAGTTTTGCCTTGTGCATTCGCATATAACAAAAGATTGGCTTTTTTTTTGCTTGGGGTGTGTTAGATAAATCATTATTTAGGAGCAATATTGTTTAGTTTTATATTTCTAAAGGTAGCTTTGTGTAAATCTCTTATCTATATAATGTCTGATGTATCATTCATTTGGGATATGAAGAAAAGTCATTATCATTTCATTCATGGTATCGAGCCATCCTAGTGCTTGAGTTTCCCAATAATTCCTTTCCCCTTCCCTTTCCCACCCTTCCAATTCTGTTGTCTTTTCTTCTTTCTGTCTGTTTCTGCCTTTTCCCTTTATCATTCATACTTTATGTTATCATTCTAATTCCATAATCTTCCTCTGTCATCCATGGCGTCTTCCTCCAATACTCTCATTGTTCCAATGACCAACCTAGCTCCGATGATTGCTATCAAATTATCTTCATCCAACTACATCTGTTGGCGAACACAAATGCTCCCCATTCTTCGCTATCAACATCTTCTTCCACATGTGGATGGTTCGCAATCTGCACCTACACCAGTACTTACTAATAATGGCAAAGAAGTTGATAACCCAGATTATGTCACTTGGATCCAACATGAACAACAAGCCATCATTATTCTGAATGCATCATTAACCGAAGAAGCATTGTCCCTTACTGTGGGATTAACCTCAGCTCGAGACATATGGGTTGTGCTAGAGGCAGCCTTTTGCAACACATCGGTGGAACGGGTCCAAAACCTTCGTGACAATCTTCGGGATCTCAAGAAAGGTGATAAAACGGTTGCGGAATTTGGTCGGGATTTCAAGGCTATTTGTGACCAATTAAGTGCCATTGGTCATCCAGTCGATGCCATGGATCAACTCCATTGGTTTTTGTGTGGTCTTGGCACTACATTTAAGAGTTTTTCTACTACTATCCGCGCCGCACGTCCTCTTCCCAATTTCTCGGACCTTGTGGCTAGTGCGGAAAGCCATGAATTATTTGTTAAAAATCTTCATGGCTCAACACCGGTTCCAATTGTTGCTTTTGTTAGTCATGTTAATCGGCCCAATAACAATCAATCATTTGGTTCACCTCGTGGGAACAATAACAACACTCAAACTATGTTTCGACCTAGAGGACAAATTCGCAATAGGCCCAGTCATTTTAACAGGCCAGGCTCCTCTTTTCATCGTGGTCAGAATCCTACTTTCAATAACTTTGGGAATATGTCTCGTCAATACCGACCACCCACATGTCAATTATGTCGAAAGACGGGTCATTATGCTAGTCAATGTTACCACCTTGCTTCATATGCTTCCTCGGTAACTCCGTCTGACGAACAATTAGCACAAGCATTCCATGCCCAATGTCACATAAATTCCTCCGTGCCCGATTGGACTTCTGACACCGGTGCAACAACTCACATGATCCCTCCCTCCACACCTCTTCAGACTACCACACCAACTCAAGGTAATGAAAAAGTTTACTTTGGTAATGGCCAATCTTTGCCTATTTCTCATGTTGGTCATACTAAAATACTCGGTAATCTTAACCTTAATAACGTTTTGGTTGTTCCAAATATAACCAAAAATTTGTTGTCTATTGGCAAGTTAACTGAAGATAACCCGGTTGATGTTATTTTTTCTCACCCCTACTTTTACATTCAGGATCGCCGAACCAAGCAAACTCTAGCCCAGGGGTGCCGTGAAGACGGCCTTGACGTTCTTCGAAACACCCATGAAGCTTTAGTTTCCAACCATATGTATCCCAAAGCTTCTTTTGAATTATGGCATTCCCCCCTTGGGCATGTCAATTTTGATCTCATTACATTACTTAAAAATAATGGGTGTTTAGCTTTTACTTCTATTTTACCTAAACCAGGTCTTTGCTCCCCATGTGAAGTTGCCAAGTCTAAACGGCAATCCTTTGTCTCTAATAATAAATGATGTGTGTAAAATGCAACATATAAATCACATCAATTAAGGCATAAAACTAACCCTTTTTAAGTACTAATGTTGGAAAAAGAGTGTTTTTGTCTTCCTTTTGTATTTTCAGGATGAAATGAGCTCAAATTCACAAAAGAAGCAAAAAGACAACTAATTCTAGCATAAATACAAGAAAAGGAATAAAAGTAGACTGCCCGGACCCTCAACGGCACCCTCCAAAGCAAAGAAGAGAAAACAGAAGCCTGAACACGCCCCGTGCTCAGCCAGCACGGGGCCGTGCCCAAGAAGCAGCATAAAAGACAAACTTGTAGAAGCTTCCATTGCCCACCACGGGGCCGTGTCCAGTGAGCACGGGGGCGTGGTGAAAGTACAGCAGGCGCATTAATTGTAATTGCGAATTACAATTAATGAGGAGAGAGACTGTCAGACGGGCACGGGGGCGTGTCCAGCGGACACGGGGCCGTGCCCAACCTTCTGTTCAGCCTATAAATAGGGGTGCTTGGTTTCATTCCATCTCATCCCTTGGCACACCACCTCTCTCACCTTCATCCACCACCCACCACCACCATAACACCATCATCCACCACCATCATCCATTGTCCATCGTAGAGTGTGTGTGAGTCGTCTCGGGATCCAAGATTGATCGTAAGAGTTCTTGATAATCAAGGCCATGTTTGCCTAAGTCTCTTACATCACTTGGTGAAGACAAGTGTTTAGTATAATACTTTTTATTTTTAATCTTTTGCACTTTTTATTTGGTTTTGTATTAATGACTTTAATAACTAGTTGCTTATGTTGAAGGTGATCTTTCCTTATCGTTTGTCCGTGGTGTCTTGGCATTATTTTACTGTCTATATAAAATAAAAGATTTTCACCATTCATATCTCCACGGTCTATATAGAGGTATGTTGGCTACCTGGTCGGGGGTTAAGGGAACGGTTTGGTAAGGGTCTTGCCCTTGTTCAGCGTTTAGAGGTCCTGCTTGGGACCTGGGTCAAATTTAGTAGGATCTCCTTCAATGCCCATAGGTATTGGATGGCGGGGATCCAAACTCTTTGACCCCCTCATAAGTTAACTACTATTAATACTATAACCCTGCTATTTAGGACTGTATCCCTGCTGACTCAGACTACTTAGCCGAGGGTAACGTCACCGCCAAAAGCGGGGCCTACCATAATTTGCATTAATAACTTAATTCATTATCTTCCAATAATCCGACCCTTTAGGATTGTATCCTTGCTGACTCAAACTACTGGGTTGAGGGTGACGTCGCCTTCAAAAGAGGGGCCTACTACAATAACTAAGATAATCTCTTAAACAAGTGCAAAAGTGCGAAAATAATCAAAGGTTATACTAATACACGAGTCGGATCCAAGTGATTCATCTTGTCTATCTGTTTTTATTTTATTTTTCAGCATTTAGTTAGTTTTTATTTTCTTAGTTTAAAAACATTTTTCTCACTTTTTGATTTGATTAGACGTTGAGGATAAACCGGTATTAAAAGCTCTTGTGTCCTTGGACGACCTCGGTATCTTACCAACACTATACTACGTCCACGATGGGTGCACTTGCCCATATGTGTGTTTCGTGTTAGTGAATATCGTGTTTTTATAAATTTAAAACTTGGCTAAAGGTGTAAAAAGGGCTTAATTATATATCTAAATTATATAGACACCAACAAACATCAAGTTTTTGGCGCCGTTGCCGGGGATACAAGGATTTTAAGAAAGCTTAAAATCGACGGCCTAATCAGTTTTTCAAAACCTTTTTAAAACGCGCGCACATTTTTCTACATTTTAGTTTAGTTTGCATTTACAGTAGCCTGAACACGGGGCCGTGCTCACTGAACACGCCCCCGTGCTGCATATTTTTAGTTAGATACCCAGATACAGAGTCTGAACACGGGGCCGTGTCCATTGAACACGCCCCCGTGTCCAACGTGACCAGTAACTTTAATTAAAACGCCCAGATACAGACCCTGAACATGGGGCCGTGTTCACCCAACACGGGGCCGTGTCCAGCTTCTGTTTCCGTCCTTATTTTTGTTTTCTGGTCTCGAGACTCAGTTGTGGTCTGTTGAGTGATTCTTATGGATCAATACTCAAGAGGTTACAACTACACCTATGATGAGGATGATTATAGGGGTAATTATTGCACTAATTGTCGTAACGCACGCTTGGTTCAATATAATACTTCATATCAACCATCCGATTCATACAACTATTATGAGGAACCCAGGTACGAACCATCAACTTCATACACATCCTATGAAGACCAAAGGTATGAACCTCCTCCCTCATACTCATATTTTGATGAACCAAGGTATGAGCCTTCATACTCATACTTTGAAGATTCAAGATATGAGCCACCACCTTCATACTCTCATTATGAGGAACCATGGCGTGAACAACCCACCTCATATGAGTACTATGAAGAACAAAGTTTCGACCCTTATCCATCATATACTTACAATGAAGAACAATGGTGTGAACCATCTACTTCATATGAGTACTATGAGGAGCCAAGGATTGAACAACCGGATTCAAGCTTTGAGGATCCAAATTCTTTTTCTCTCACCGAAGTGACCAATAGGATATTAGAACACACTAAAACTATCGAACGTTACATGAAAGAATCTCGCGCAAGGGAAGAGGAGTCCCGCGCAAGAGAAGAGTTAAATAGTGATAATAACGTAGAGATAGTTGAAAATGTAAAAATGGAAGAACAAGAAAGTGAAAAACCGACACATGAGTTAAACAATGAAAAAGGTGAGTCCAATAATGTTAAAATTCAAGAAGAGTCTAATTTTGAAGAAATTAATCTCTTGTCACCTACTTTCGAGAATCATTGTTTAGTAACCCCTCATGCCAAGTTTTTAAAAGAGTTAAACACTAGTGCTAAAATCAAAGAATTAGTAAGTGTTAAGTTAACCCATGATCAAACTTCGCTAATAAAAGAAGACCCTTTTGAAATTAGCATTACACCGGTTCCATGTTTCTTTCAAAATTCATTTATTAGTAATATCACCATTGATAATGATCTTTGTGTTAACATAATGCCTAACTACATTTTTGAAAAATTAAGTATTAGTGATTTTACTCCACTTCAAATACCCATTTTTCTATCCGATCGAAAAGTGATAAGATCAATCGGTGTAGTTGAAGATGTTTTGGTTCACACAAATCAATTGGTAATCCCAACCGACTTCGTCATCCTTGATGACGCCCCTATAGTCTTGGGAAAACCTTTTGTACAAACTCATAAAGCATTGAAAAACCGGAAATTCAACAATCTACCTCTTCAATTAGGGGCATTCAAAAGGAGCATAGATCTTGAGCGTTCAATGAAATATCCTTTTGCCAATAATGACCCCCTAATTGAAGATGAAGCTGAACCACCCGATACAACTAAAGAAGATGTCCACTTTGTCGAGGAAGAGATAGCTATAGAACAAACCTTTAAGGTTCTTAATCTAGATGAGCCACAAAATACGGCGTCTTCCAAAGACCCGCCCATTGAGCTCAAAGAACTTCCTAAAGGTTTGGAATATGCTTTCCTAGGCAAGGATGGTAGTTTACCTGTAATTATTTCTTCCAAATTAAGTAACATAGAAAAAGAGAAATTAGTTAATCTGCTTAAAAAACACAAAAACGCGATCGCCTGGAAGCTTGTAGATATTAAAGGAATAAGCCCTTCCATGTGCACGCACAAAATTTTAATGAATGATGACTACAAAACAGTAATTCAACCACAACAAAGAGTGAATCCCAATGTTCAAGAAGTGGTTAAAAATGAAGTCATCAAGCTGCTTGACGCCGGACTAATCTACCCTATCTCCGATAGTCCGTGGGTAAGTCCCGTCCAAGTAGTCCCAAAGAAAGGAGGTATGGCGGTAATAACTAATGAGAAAAATGAATTAATACCAACGAGAACCGTCACAGGATGGAGAGTTTGTATAAATTATAGGCGATTAAATGAAGCAACAAGGAAAGACCACTTTCCTTTACCCTTCATTGATCAAATGTTAGAACGACTATCCGGTCATAAATTTTATTGTTTCTTAGATGGTTTTTCAGGTTACTTTCAAATACCGATAGCACCAGAAGACCAAGAGAAAACAACTTTCACATGTCCCTACGGAACTTTTGCATATCGACGCATGCCATTCGGTCTATGTAATGCGCCCGCAACATTCCAACGTTGTATGGTGGCCATATTCCATGATATGATTGAAAAGACAATGGAAGTCTTCATGGACGACTTTTCCATCTTTGGAGATTCATATGACCAATGCCTCGATAATCTTGAACGAATGCTACCCGATGTGAGGAAACTAACCTCGCCCTTAACTGGGAAAAATGCCATTTCATGGTAACAGAGGGAATAGTACTCGGTCACAAAATCTCAAGCGAAGGAATGGAAGTTGATCGAGCAAAAATAGAAACTATTTCTCGATTACCTCCACCATCCTCCGTAAGAGCAATCAGAAGTTTCTTAGGACATGCCGGATTTTATAGAAGGTTTATCAAGGACTTTTCAAAAATTTCAAGACCTCTAACAAAATTACTTGAAAAAGATGCACCCTTCATCTTTGACAAGGAATGCAATCAAGCATTTCTAACCCTCAAAGAAATGCTAGTCAATGCACCCATCATGATAGCACCCGATTGGAAATTTCCTTTCGAAATCATGTGTGATGCAAGTGACTTTGCTGTTGGAGCAGTCTTGGGACAAAGAAAAGAAAAGCATTTTCACCCAATCTATTATGCTAGTAAAACGCTTAATGATGCACAAGAAAATTATACAACTACAGAAAAAGAATTACTGGCAGTAGTATTTGCTTTTGATAAATTCCGTTCTTACCTTGTTCTTTCTAAAACTGTAGTCTATACAGACCATGCAGCCATCAGGTACCTCTTCAAGAAACAAGACGCAAAACCCCGTTTGATCAGATGGATTCTACTCCTCCAAGAATTCGACATCGAAATCAAGGACAAAAGAGGAGCAGAAAACACTGCTGCAGATCATCTCTCGCGCCTAGAAGACCCAGCTTTGGAAACAACCAGGGACGAGCAAATCAATGAGAAATTTCCGACAGAATCCTTGGAGATGATGGAGTGTAGACAACAGCCATGGTATGCCGACTATGCTAATTACCTAGCTAGCGGTATAGTCACCAAAGGATGGCCACATCATCAAAGAAAGAAATTCTTTGCTGATGTAAAGCATTACTTTTGGGAAGACCCCTATCTTTTCAAAATGTGTGCCGACCAGCTCATCCGAAGGTGTGTCCATGGTAATGAAGCACAAAGAATTCTCCGTCATTGTCATGAAGGTCTATACGGAGGACATCATGGTGCCGCAAGTACCGCACGAAAGGTATTTGATTTAGGGTTTTATTGGCCAACCATTTACAAGGATGCACAAAACCTTGTAAAGACATGTGATGCTTGCCAAAGATCAGGTAATATTTCTTCCAAAAACGAAATGCCTCAAAATGGCATTCTCGTTTGTGAAATCTTTGATGTGTGGGGACTCGATTTCATGGGACCTTTCCCGCCGTCAAAAGGAAACAAATATATACTTGTGGCAGTCGATTACTTGTCTAAATGGGCGGAGGCCGAGGCTCTCCCAACAAATGATGGAAGAGTAGTGGTAAAATTTCTGAAAAAATTGTTTTCTCGCTTCGGGACACCAAAAGCTTTGATAAGTGATAGAGGTACCCATTTTTGCAATCATCAACTCGAAAAAATATTAACAAGGTATGGGGTCTATCACCGGGTCTCAACAGCATATCACCCTCAAACAAATGGGCAAGCCGAAGTGACTAATCGAGGTTTAAAACGAATACTTGAAAAAACCGTAGGATTAAATAAAAAGGAATGGGCCGACAAACTAGACGACGCTTTATGGGCCTTTCGAACCGCCTATAAAACCACTATAGGCACAACCCCATATAAGCTCGTCTATGGAAAAAGTTGTCACTTGCCAGTAGAAATAGCTCACAAAGCCTACTGGGCAATAAAAAATGTGAACTTAGATTTAGAAACTGCCGGTAAGAATCGATTCTGTCAAATGAATGAATTAGACGAACTAAGGAATTATGCATATTCTAACTCCGAAATTTATAAGGAAAGAATGAAAAATTTACATGATAAATATATTAAGTCTAATGAATTTCGGGTAGGAGATCAGGTTCTATTGTTTAATTCACGACTTCGATTATTTCCTGGTAAGCTAAAATCTAGATGGTCAGGACCTTTTTCCGTCACCCATGTTTTTTCCGCACGGTGCAGTAGAAATTAAAACTCGAAATGGGATACCATTTAAGGTCAATGGCCAACGGCTAAAACTCTATCGAGGATCCATTGAGGATGAGGAAGAGGAGATCTTACTTCAAACGGTTAACGAATAAACTCGTACCCGACATGTTACGAACAGGCAAGTGTACGTAAAAAACCGGTAAGTCTTCTAACCATTTTCGGAAAAAGGGGCATGCACACGAGCACGAAAAAAAATTCAAAAAAACTTTGCTCGGCACGAGGCCGTGTCCGCTGGACACGGGGCCGTGTCGAGGCGACTGTCGGGATAAAACCCTCTTTTCACAACAGTTACCTCATTCCACACGCCCCGGTTCGCCGAAAACACTCTGGTTCCAGGCGATTTTCCGCAGATTTCCGACGTCACTACCACGTTTAACAACATCAAGGTATGATTCTATCATCTTTAGTAGTTAGATTTATTACTTGCATGTAGTTAAAACATCAAAAATTGGGGAAAAATCTAGGGTTCTTCGTGTTCATCCGGATCGAACTTCAAATTTTTGATGTAATCTGTTAGTAGTAGTTTAGATTAGTATAGTGGAAAGTAAATAAACATGTATTGTTGATAGATTCGTTCGATTTCCCACAAAAACCCCAAACCCTTGTTTTTGAACCGAAAAAGAAAAAATTGGAAGGGTAAAACGTTTGTTTTGGGAAAAACGACACTTAGGGTTTCATTTTCGGGGGAAACCGCTGCTATTGGGCTAAAAATTTTTAGGTTTTCGAAACCGGGACGAAAAATGAAGTTTTTGGGTTACAGACGCCTGGACACGGGGCCGTGTCCACTGAACACGGGGCCGTGTCCAGCCCACTGTTTGCAGTTTCGCTCCAAATATCCTATGTTCGTACTAACTTTTGGTGTATTCTTTCAGATGTCAAAGTTCACAAGGTTCAACGCAAGCGAACTCGACGCTAGGGCACGATATGAGACACTCCAAACAAGACCCGAGGAGTATCCTAGGCGAGCATGCACGGACCTGTTAACCATGGTGAACCAGCTAGACCGATTCAACAACATCGTGACAGGGCCACTAGCGGTTGCATTGAACACTCGGCTTCGGTCGGTGCATCAATGCACCATGGAGTTCTACAGTACTTTCAATTTCACCTCAAGGTGTGACCCGTTTGACAATGAAGGGGTTGCATTTCGGTGTGGAGGGACAAGGTACTCGATCTCCATGGCACAGTTTGGATCTATAATAGGGCTATACGGTGAAGAGGAATCGGGAAATGAGGAGAATACCGGGGGATTACGAGACTTGGATGCAAATGAACGTCAAGCCGCATGGGCTCAGATCGGTGAAGGAATCTACAACCCTAGTAGCACCAAGAGTACCAAACTGAGGGACCCGCTTTACCGCTACATTCACAGGCTCCTCACCTACTCGCTAAACCAGCGTCATGACAGTAGTGGCGTTGTAGGGTTGAAAGATTTGGTTGTCCTTCACTGCATCCACAACCAGAAGCCTCTCGATGTTCCATATCTCTTGTTACGAAACATGCACCTCAATCGCCTTGCTCACGCTCCAACGCCTATCTTCTTCGGGGGATGGGTGTACCGTCTTTTCAAGCATTTCACGAGAATTCCAAGGTCCTTTGAAAGGAGTCCATGGTCGGGACGAGTTGACTACCACATTTGCCGAGCCATGAACTTACTTTATCAGGCGGAAGACGGGACGGTGAGCTTCCAAAGGACACAAGGCTATGCATGGAACCCACAAGAGGCCCTAGTTCTCCACGCACCACCTCCCCACTACCAGTACCAACCCCAGGGTGATCCGAGTCAATCCTCCTCACAAGGAGGCGGTTTTCCTAACTTTCAAAGCTTACATGATCTTTTGCAGGAAAACCTCATGTGTACCAGGAACACCTACAAACTCGCCAACAACACATACCACCGGGTTGGAGCTATTGAGCGCAACATCAACGATATACAAGATGATATCGGTAGCATCCGGGAGTACATGGCAGGGCATGGGGATGGAGGTGATGATAGTGGTGAAGACATGGACGTTTGAAGAGATAAGGGGCGAGATGATGATGAGCCCACAGGTTTAAGTACCCTTTTCTACCGAACAATTTATGGCCTGCGTGCCACTTGTTGAACAATTTACTTTCCTTGACTACTTTTTATTTCCGTTTTATTTTTCTATTTTATGTTTGGAGACAATTAACTGTGGTAATGTAGGATGTTTTATGTTTGCTTGGTGTGGTATTAAGTGATGAAACAGGTACAATGCAAGGGTTAGAGTGCTAAACTTTAGCACTTACAGGCCCAAAATGGAGAAACGGGAGACGAAACCTGTTTTTCAGGCTCACAGACTGTCCACACGGGGACGTGTCCAGCCAACACGCCCCCGTGTTCATCTCCAGACCTGCTGTTTGGTTACTGACCTGCAATTATTTGCCAGACACGGGGCCGTGTCTAACCCACACGCCCCCGTGTTCATCTTCTGTAAGTTTTCAATACTGGCAGTTCGCCACGGGGTCGTGTCCAGTGGACACGGGGCCGTGTCCAGACTGCCAGTAACATAATTCTTTGCTTTTTAACACCACATCACACATCCAATCAACCTAAAAATCTATTTTTGGGACACATTGAGGACAATGTGTAATTTAAGTGTGGGGGGGGGGGAAGCTAACACTTTGAAATTTTGCAAGTCCTAACAACAAGCCTTACACAAAACTCTATTGGAACCGCTAAACACCCCAAATTTTTTCAAAAATCCTTTCATTTTTACTTGTCTAAAGTTTAAGTTGGGAATCACAAGATTAATAAGGTTATATTTTTAAAAATTTACAACCGAAAGCGTCGTGATAACAAGAACCAACATAAGAAAATTATGAAACGGCATAACAAGTCTAGTTAAAATTTAATTATATATACTTGATCACATTAAAAACCCATTCCCACAAAAGTGAGTTTTTAGCCTTTATTGAGCATACAAATTTACATCTTTAGACTAAATGCTCATTTTTCGTTTCTTGTGTGAATAGCCGCTTGGTTCTTACAACTCTAGAACTTGCCACGACGATTCATTCCCGGTCCTTACCAACTTAAACCCAAGTAAGTAAATGATGGAGGCATTAGGACTAACCATTTTTCTTTCTACACCATTATTTTTCAATTTTTTTACCACCTACCCAAAATCTCCCTAGTTAACCCCTTTGAGCCTAAACCTTTCATTTCATTACCCTAAAACCCTTTTTACCCACCAAAAACCTTTTTATTTTTCACCCCTTATTTTAGTAACAAAGCTCGGTTTTTCGCAAGCTCGTTCTTTTATGTGACTAAAATATATATATATATATATATATATATATATATATATATATATATATATATATATATATATATATATATATATATATATGTGTGTGTGTGATGATGAAGTTAAAAACAAACAAAGCTATACAAACAAAAGCTTGTTTGGAAGAATACTTCAAAATAAAAAGTCACTAAAATTTTTTTTTTTCGAAACCCGACGCTTTTTACGCTTTTCGCCCTTTTACCAACCACTAACCCAACCACCCACCTTTAGCCCAAGCCTAACCCTTCACCTGGTGAAGACAAGTGTTTAGTATAATACTTTTTATTTTTAATCTTTTACACTTTTTATTTGGTTTTGTATTAATGACTTTAATAACTAGTTGCTTATGTTGAAGGTGATCTTTCCTTATCGTTTGTCCGTGGTGTCTTGGCATTATTTTACTGTCTATATAAAATAAAAGATTTTCACCATTCATATCTCCACGGTCTATATGGAGGTATGTTGGCTACCTGGTCGGGGGTTAAGGGAACGGTTTGGTAAGGGTCTTGCCCTTGTTCAGCGTTTAGAGGTCCTGCTTGGGACCTGGGTCAAATTTAGTAGGATCTCCTTCAATGCCCATAGGTATTGGATGGCGGGGATCCAAACTCTTTGACCCCCTCATAAGTTAACTACTATTAATACTATAACCCGGCTATTTAGGACTGTATCCCTGCTGACTCAGACTACTTAGCCGAGGGTAACGTCACCGCCAAAAGCGGGGCCTACCATAATTTGCATTAATAACTTAATTCATTGTCTTCCAATAATCCGACCCTTTAGGATTGTATCCTTGCTGACTCAAACTACTGGGTTGAGGGTAACGTCGCCTTCAAAAGAGGGGCCTACTACAATAACTAAGATAATCTCTTAAACAAGTGCAAAAGTGCGAAAATAATCAAAGGTTATACTAATACACGAGTCGGATCCAAGTGATTCATCTTGTCTATCTGTTTTTATTTTATTTTTCAGCATTTAGTTAGTTTTTATTTTCTTAGTTTAAAAACATTTTTCTCACTTTTTGATTTGATTAGACGTTGAGGATAAACCGGTATTAAAAGCTCTTGTGTCCTTGGACGACCTCGGTATCTTACCAACACTATACTACGTCCACGATCGGTGCACTTGCCCATATGTGTGTTTAGTGTTAGTGAATATCGTGTTTTTATAAATTTAAAACTTGGCTAAAGGTGTAAAAAGGGCTTAATTATATATCTAAATTATATACACACCAACACACATCAATAAACGTGCCTCTTTGCCTTTGGAAATTATACATTGTGACTTGTGGGGACTATCCCCGATTAAATCCGTTGATAATTTTTTGTATTATGTTGCGTTTGTTGATGATTATTCTCGATTCACTTGGTTATATCCATTAAGGGCAAAATCCGAATTTGTAGACGCTTTGTCCTCTTTTATGCCCCTTGTTCAAACACAATTCTCTACAAAAATAAAAAATTATCAAAGTGATGGTGGCACGGAATTTACTAATAATCGTGTACGACATTTGTTTGAACAAAATGGTACATTCCATCGGATGTCGTGTCCTTACACCCCTCAACAAAATGGTCGAGTGGAACGTAAACATAGACACATTGTTGAAACCGGTTTGGCTATGTTATTCCACGCTAAATTACCCACCAAATATTGGGTCGATGCCTTCTCATCGGCCGTATTTATAATTAATCGTCTACCATCCACTATACTTCAAGGAATGTCACCCTTTGAAATGTTGTATCACCAACTTCCGAATTATAGCACATT
This sequence comes from Helianthus annuus, assembly GCF_002127325.2. Taxonomy (NCBI): domain Eukaryota; kingdom Viridiplantae; phylum Streptophyta; class Magnoliopsida; order Asterales; family Asteraceae; genus Helianthus; species Helianthus annuus. The sequence continues at coordinate 145,012,065 of NC_035446.2, read as the reverse complement.
TCGGTCATTTGGGTGTCGTGTCTTTCCTTTTCTTCGGGATTATTCACCCAATAAATTATCACCTCATAGCATTCCATGCATTTTTATTGGGTATTGCACCAAATACAAAGGGTATCGATGTCTTGACCCTTGTACCTCTCGTGTCTATGTTACACGACATGCGCGCTTTGACGAGAATTACTTTCCATTAGATTCCTCAACTACGGCCTCTCCTATTTCTTTGCTAGATGTTTCTACTTTTTTGGATACCTCCCACAATAATAATTCTGACATATCACCCAATGATGTTACTATTACTCCTCCTTCCACTACCTTACCCGAAAGCCCAAAGATAATTCCTTTTATCCCAGCCCAATCGTCACCTACTGCCTCTGTTTTCCCAAATCAGACCCAAATCCAACAACCAACTTCACCACCTCCCCATTTTTTCTACAGACCCTCACCCTTCCACAGGCCCAATATCGGTTCCCTTTACACCAGACCCAATTCCTGATCCAATTAATACTACAGGCCCCACTTCACCCGTAAGCACACCGTTACATAATCAATCACCCTCTTCCACCCCTCCCACAACACCAGCCTCTAACCCGTCTTCCTCACCTACCTCATCGGTTGACTCCGCTGCCACGCCTGAGGCGACCACTCCTACTCCGCCACCACCACCTCCGCCTCCCCCTACTCACCCCATGGTTACCCGTGCTAAATCCGGTATTTTTAAGCCGCGTCACCGTGTGGATTTGGCACACACAAATATAATTCCTCTTCATCAGGCTCTATTCGCTACGACTGACCCTAAAACTTATCAAACTGCATCTAAAGACTCAAAATGGGTTAATGCTATGCAAATGGAAATTAATGCCCTTCATAAAAATCAAACTTGGACTCTTGTTCCGCGTCCAACAAATGCAAATGTTGTTGGATCTAAATGGCTTTTTAGGACAAAATTCCGGTCTGATGGTTCCATTGAACGTTACAAAGCCAGACTTGTTGCTCAGGGGTTCACTCAGGTGCCTGGTCTTGACTACTCTCATACTTTGAGTCCGGTAGTCAAAGCTGCTACCGTTCGCACTGTTCTTGCTCTGGCCGTTATCAGTGGCTGGAATCTTCATCAATTGGATGTCAATAATGCCTTTTTACATGGGTATCTCAATGAAAATGTTCTTATGGAACAACCTCAGGGGTTTATTGATCCTCAGTTTCCTTCTTATGTCTGCAAATTAAACAAAGCCATCTATGGTCTGAAACAAGCTCCTAGAGCATGGTTTCATCGCTTAAGCTTGTTTCTTACAAACTCTGGTTTCTCGTGTAGTCGGGCGGATCCATCGTTATTCATCTATAAGCGTGACTCATGCCTCATGTATCTTCTTGTATACGTTGATGATCTTATCTTAACGGGTAACCAACACTCCACACTCAAATCCTTCATTTCTCGCCTGAACAACGAATTTGCCATTAAGGATCTTGGGAAACTCGGCTACTTTCTAGGATTGGAAGTTACCTACACTCAAAATGGTCTTTTCTTGAATCAGTCTAAATACACCTTGGATATTTTAACTCGTGCTAAGATGTTGGATGCAAAACCTGCACCAACACCTTTAAGCACCAATGTTTCTTTTGTTTCTACAGGTGATGCTTTTCCGGACACTACACAATATCGTTCCATTGTAGGTGCTCTCCAGTACTTAACGATCACGAGACCTGACAGTGCCTATGCCGTGAATCAAGTCAGTCAGTTTCTTCATGCTCCAACCATTCCCACTTTCAGGAAGTTAAACGGATTCTCCGGTATCTCAAGGGAACCATCGCCTTCGGTTTACACTACAGTCGCCCCACTCATACATCATTACTTGGTTACTCCGATGCTGATTGGGCTCGTTGCCTCGAGACTCGTCGATCTACATATGGTTATTCTATATTTTTAGGTGGTAATCTTATTTCTTGGAGTGCCAAAAAGCAACCAACAGTTTCCAGATCTAGCTGTGAATCTGAATATAGAGCCATGGCTAATACTGCTGCAGAAATTGTTTGGCTGACTCATCTACTTCAGGAGCTTCATGCTTTACCTCCAAACAGACCAACTATCTTGTGTGATAATCAGAGTGCCATTTTTCTTACTCAAAATCCAGTTTCTCACAAACAGGCTAAACACATCGATCTTGACTACCACTTCTTGCGAGAGTTAGTTGCTGCAGGAAAATTGGTTACTAAATTTGTTCCCACCAACCTTCAGGTGGCTGATATTTTTACAAAGAGTCTTCCCAGTTCTCAGTTCCACTTTTTTCGACAAATGCTTCATATTGGTCCTCCACCGTTCAGCTTGTGGGGGGATGTTAGATAAATTATTATTTAGGAGCTATATTGTTTAGTTTTATATTTCTAAAGGTAGCTTTGTGTAAATCTTTTATCTATATAATGTCTGATGTATCATTCATTTGGGATATGAAGAAAAGTCATTATCATTTCATTCAGGGTGTCTAGTCAAAAACAAATTATTGATATATATTGTAAATGTGGGAGCTTAGCAGATGCACGTAAGTTCTTCGATGAAATCCCGAGAGACTTGTGTTCATGGAATACTATGGTGTCTGGGTAGGGATGCTAAATAGGCCATGTTCGCGTGTTGGTAGGTTCAGTCTGACCCGAACCCGAAAAATTTAGATGAACCCGAAATCGATCGAAACCAGAAAATCGTGTCATACATATGAACCCGAACCCGCTCTGAATATTCACAGGCTAACATGAACTCACCCATTCAACCCGATTTTTCTTTTAATTTTTCAACAAATTAATTAATATATTAAAATTAACATCTCTACAAAAAAAAACACAAATATATATAATAAAATTAAACTAAAATCATAATATCTTATGTCAATTTCCCCTTTTTAAGTTATAATTATAGCATACACCCAGTTTAATTTATAAAATACAACATATTGTAAAAAATATAATATTATAGAAATGGATTAAACGGTTAACCCACGAACCCGACCGGTTGACCCGAACCTGACCCGTTTAGGAAAACGGGTTCGCGGGTTCAACCTTAAGCTGACCCAAACTCGTTTAGACTAAACCCAAACCCGTGAATTTCGTGTTGGGTCATAAATTCACACCCCTATGTAGGGCTGGCAATCGTGTCGGGTTGACGGGTTACAGGTTGGGGGGGGGGGGTTGGTGGTTGAAATGTTCAACCCGAACCCAACCCATATTAATTAAGGTCAACCCGAACCCGACCCGTTTAACCCATATTTTTAAATGAGTGATATAAGTTGACGATTTATAAACGATTTGTTATGTTTTAAATGGGTTATCGATAACATGTTTAATGATAAGTGCGAGCGTGATAAATAATAAATAATATAATGTGTCAAAATTAACATTATCATAACTAACCATGTAAAATAGAAACCGAAAAAAACAAAAACAAAAATATAAAAGATTTTTTTATCTAAATAGTTAAACGGGTTAATGGGTAAACCCGTTTTTATACGGGTCAACTCGAACCCGACCCGTTTTTAATACGGGTCAATCCAAACCCACCCCGTTTTTTAAACGGGTCGTGTTAGTCGACCCAAACCTGTTTTTTTCATGTCGGATTTTGGTCGGGTTAACAGGTCGTGTCAAGAATTGCCGCCCCTACCCCTATGTCTAAGTATACGAAAGCTAGACAGTTAAAGGATGCACGTAAACTGTTTGATGAAATGCGATATATTTTTTTCTTAGAATGCAATTATTTTGGGATATGTTCGCCATGGGTTTCCGGTTAATGAAGCATTGCGGTTGTGTAGAGCAATGTTGAAAGATTATAATGTTGGGTGTAATAAGTTTACGGTTTGTAGTGCGTCTTCGGCTTTTGCTGCGACCCATTGTTTGAGAATTGGGAAGGAAATTCATGGTCATATGGTACGAACAGGGATAGATTCCGATGTAGTCGTCTAAAGTGCTTTGTCAGATATGTATGGGAAATATGGGAGTTTAGACGAAGCTAGACACATATTTGATAACCCATTAGATAAAGATGTTACATGACTATGATGATTGATATATGTTATAAAAGTGAGAAGAGGGAAACATGTTATAAAAATGTTAAGCTTAGGGACGCATAGGAAAACATGTTATAAACCACGGGGACACAAACTAATGGGAAATATGGGTAATATAGACATTTCAGTGTCAAAAACTAAGAGAGTTAGCTCCAAGAACTCAAAGTGCAGTGTTTTTCAAACCATAGGGTCACAGATTTCCATATTTTATCGAACGAGGAACTCAAGTTGATTTTCGCCTCAAACCACAAAGACACAAACCAGGGCCGTCTCCGAAAATAACAAAAAAAAAATTGGCACTGTTCGAGATAAAAATTTTGGGCCCTATTCGCAAATTTCCATGTATTATAAACTCATCAATTATTTAATCACTAAAATTTATGTGAAAGTAATTTAAATAGTTATTTTTAGCTAAGCGTAGTTAGTAATTTATTAATTAAAGTAATAGATGTAGTTGATAAAATTAGGCATTAAATGTCATATACAGCTAAAAAAACTAAAAAATGTAGCTGAAATAGAGAATTTGAAGACGCTAGGATTAGAACCATCGTCTCCTTGTTGTCTAAGCAAGGCAATAACCACCCTGACAAGAGCTTGTTTAGCTTATACAACGTAAATTATTATTACATTATAAAGAATCAACTTTTTTGTGCATTAGAACTTGTACCCCAAGCTTGGGGAGTTTTCCAACAAAAATAACTTGATTTTTCACATTTAACCCAAATATTTCATACTTTGTATTTTAACCCCTTCTAATTTTTTTTACATTTAACCCAAAGTTTTCCATCTTTTATAATTTCACACAAACACTTTATTATTTACAACTTTCGTCCCCCATACTTTTTATCGTTCGCAAGTTTTTCGTTTTACGTTTCGTTCTAAATTTTGTGAGTTAACATGTCGTAGCGTGCATGTGAGGTTCAACGTTTTTTGCTCTATTTTTTCATATTTGACAAACCCGTCGCAATGCGTCCGTTTTTTCCCTTTTGAAAATTTCGCCGCAACGGGCGGATCCTAGATCGACTGAGTTATTATTTTCTGCGTTTTACGTTTCTGGTTAATTTCTTCGAATTAACACACTGTAACAGGTGTGCGTGGTTCAACGATTTTAGTCTGCTTTTCATTCAGTGTAGTTTTTACCATTTTATCTATTTTATTTTTACGATGTTGAGAGTCGATGTCGTTGTGGCATTGGTGCTACTTGGGACGGTTTTATTTAACCTATTAATTTTTTTACTAATATTTTGTTTCGGTTTACCCCTATACTTCCTTTACTTAAAAACTATTTTTTACGTGCATATTTTATGTACGATGTATGTATAAATATGATTTGTTCTACATTCAGACGTAAACTTTTTTTATAGACGAGTCAGGTCAAATATAATACATTTTCGTTTAAAGAAACCATTTTTACGTGCATATTTTTATGTATGTTTTGGTATAAATTCAAGTTGTTCTACGTTTCCACGTAAATTTTTTTGGGAAATAACTCAGGTCAAATATAATATGTTTTCGTCATTATTTTATGTATGTTTCGTAAAGTTTGTTTCGAATCGAGTGGAGTCAAAGTATGGTTTTTTTTCCTCCATTTTTTCGAAAGCTCTAATTAATCCCTTTCGATTACATGTGCATATCCCGTTATGTTTTCTATGTCTGAGTTTGGTCACATATAATATGTTATGATTGTTCGATATGAATTTGATTTACTTTACTTTTGATCAAATCTCAATGCTTTTACAGGTTACATTGAGTTCAACTGGATACATTGAAATGTGTGTTTTCATATGGTCAATGCATCATATAACGTTTGGACTAATCCATTCAGTGTTTACGATGTACCCGCGCCGCAACGCGGGCGGGTCTTAACCCTAGTTTTATATAAAATTAAAAAGATTTGGGCCCTCAAAGGATTTGGGCCCCGTGCCGTCGCTCACCCCGCACCTCCTTAAAGACGGCCTTGACACAAACTACACTTTACTCTCAAATAACATGTTATGGTTGTATTTGAATAAGATACTTTATGTATATAAACTCTATATTATAATACACAACTAGTTTTTTCAATGACGCGCGTTGCGCGAAAGACATTGGTGTTTTCGACCGACATCATTCTTCAAACGATTCGAGATAAACAATGCGTAACCAGCCATATCCGGCATGAGTGTATTAAAAAGGGAGCAATTGGACGATTGGATGCTGGGCTAGGTGTTTCTTGTAATGCCCACGGATTGTTCGGGTCAAAACCACGATTATGAGGATTCATTTTTCGTATTGTGGTTGGATGAGATTTTTTTTTTTAAATAAGATAGAGATGATTATAGAAGAGGTGGAGTAGTTGTGGTAAAAAAATGAATAGAAGTGTGAGTATTTATAGTGAATAAATTTTTTTTAAACACATAGCCGTTGGCCAACGGCTACTTGTCTTGGCCAATGAGATCCTGCCATGTCATCTTGATAGTTCCGTCCAACACCCAGGCTGAAACCCCCGCCCAAGGGG